>NC_043001.1:124894936-124902436 GCF_006345805.1 Octopus sinensis | reverse complement strand
AATCAAATGACTGGAACAAGTGAAAGAATAAAAGGATATAGGAGTGACTGTGTGGTAAGTAGCTTGCTTACCAACAACATGATTCCGGGTTCAGTCCCACTGCGTGGCACCTTGGGCAAATGACTTCTACTATAGCCTCGGGCCGACCAAAGCCTTGCGATTGGATTTGGTAGGCAGAAAGAAGTCCGTCATCTATCTATCTATCTATCTATCTATCTATCTATCTATCTATCTATCTATCTATCTATCTATCTATCTATCTATCTATCTATCTATCTATCTATCTATCTATCTATCTGCCATGATAGATCGTTAGCTCCTACACGCATTTTTCTCTCTCCTTGTTTTTTTTCTGTGTATCTTTCTGTCGAAGAGCGTCGGCTCGAAACGTAAAAGACTTGTTCTATTTCTATTCCTGAGCGCCATACTAATACATTTGTTTGTTTGTACTCCACCTGCCTTCGTCTTTTGTTTATTTTCGTAAAGCTTCCCGTTATCTATCTATCTATCTATCTATCTATCTATCTATCTATCTATCTATCTATCTATCTATCTATCTATCTATCTATCTATCTATCTATCTATCTATCTATCTATGTATGTATGTATGTATGTGTGTGTGTGTGTGTGTGTGTGTGTGTCTGTGTGTGTGTATTTGTTGAGTGTGAGTGTTTGTCTCCCCAACACCGCTTGACAACCGATGCTGGTGTGTTTACGGGGACGTAACATAGTAGACCGATAGAATAAGTACTAGGCTTACAAAGAATAAGTCCTGAGGTCGATTTGCTTGACTAAAGGCGGTGCTCCAGCATGGCCACAGTCAAATGACTGAAACAAAGAATAAAAGAATACACACACACGCACAAACATACATGCGTATATATTTTTCATACTTCTATGCATACATATATACAGATTCGAATAAGTACAGCGTACAATATGCTCGAGCAAGTTGTTAGAGATTATGTCAATGTGGTGGGTGGTGGTGGGGGTGGGTAGTGTTGCGTCGTGTGCTCTGCGTGGGTGCGGGTCAAAAGGAGAATATCTGTCACGCAGGGGTTTTACTATCACCTTGGGCACTAATTTGAATATTAGAGTGGCGGTTATTAACTAAAACTGCCGGCAACAACACCAGCAATTACTACAACGGGGGAAAGATTAAAAAAACAAAAAACAAAAATAAAAAAAAAAAAAAACATATCAACAGCTGCACACATCACCAAGACAACTACTACTACTACTACCACCGCCATCGACGCCACCATTGCCTCCACCGCCACAGTTCCCTCTCCACCACCATCACCACCACCACCACCATCACCACCACCACCACCACCAACAGCAATGACAACGACAGCTGTAATAGTAGTAGTAGTAATAGTAGCAATAATAGTAGTAGGTGTAGTAGTAGTAGTAGTAGTTGTAGTAGTAGCATAGTAGTAGTTGCTGCTGCTGCTACTCGTACTACTACTACTACTACTAGTACCACTACCACGACCACTACAACCACGAACGCCACCACCACCACCACTACTACTACTACTACTACTACTACTACTATACTACTACTACTACTACTACTACCTCCACGACTACCACGACTACCACGACTACCACGACCCCGACGACTACGACGACGACGACCACCACCACCACCATTACTACTACTACTACTACTACTACTACTGGTGCTGCTGCTGCTACTACTACTACTACTACTGCCACTACAGAAAATATGAACATCTGCAGACACTACCACCACTATCGCACACCACCATCTCTCCGCCACTGTCAACGCCATCTCCACCACCGCATTCATACCATCACTACCATCACCACCACCATCATCATCATCACCAACAGCAGCGATAATAACGATACTATCTCCACCACCACCACCACCACCACCACCACACCACCACCACCACCACCACCAACACACCAACACCACCACCACCACACCACCACCACACCACCACAAACAACAACAACGCTACCGGCACCCCTGCCGCACCACCATTACTGTCATTCCTACTATCCCCCACGCTTCCCGCAGAAAGTGCCCATGAAGCGATGCCATGTCGTCCCAAGTGAGAGGCAAAAGACCATTTTTCTCAGGGTTGCAAATCAGGCAATAAACCGACAGGACTCCCATTATAAACCTGCAATAAACCTATCTATGACGCAATAACTTCTTCAAGTCTGCTAAAGTTTCCCAGCTTTACTGAAACCTCCTTTATCTCGTGAACCCATTAATATCATAATAGACCATCAATCAATGCAAGCTTTGCAAGTTGACAAGTGGAAGCAGTGACAATTTTATCAAAGCTGATATTGGTAAGTCGGATGATGTTACCATAATGCGTAGTCGTATTTCGTCTGTCGTTACGTTCTGAGTTAGTTCAAATTCCGCCGAGGTCGACTTTGCCTTTCATCCTTTCGGGGGTCGATAAATAAAGTACCAGTTTCCCACTGGGGTCGATGTAATCGACTTAATCCGTTTGTCTGTCCTTGTTTGTCCTCTCTGTGCTTAGCCCCTTGTGGGTAGTAAAGAAATAGGTATTTCGTCTGTCTTTATGTTCTGAGTCCAAATTCCGCCGAGGTCGACTTTGCCTTTCATCCTTTCGGGGTCGATAAATAAAGTACCAGTTTCCCACTGGGGTCGATGTAATCGACATAATCCCTTTGTCTGTCCTTGTTTGTCCTCTCTGTGCTTAGCCCCTTGTGGGTAGTAAAGAAATAGGTATTTCGTCTGTCTTTATGTTCTGAGTTCAAATTCCGTCGAAGTCGACTTTGCCTTTCATCCTTTCGGGGGTCGATAAATAAAGTACCAGTTTCCCACTGGGGTCGATGTAATCGACATAATCCCTTTGTCTGTCCTTGTTTGTCCACTCTGTGCTTAGCCCCTTGCGGGTAGTAAAGAAATAGGTATTTCGTCTGTCTTTATGTTCTGAGTTCAAATTCCGCTGAGGTCGACTTTGCCTTTCATCCTTTCGGGGGTCGATAAATAAAGTACCAGTTTCCCACTGGGGTCGATGTAATCGACTTAATCCCTTTGTCTGTCCTTGTTTGTCCCCTCTATGTTTAGCCCCTTGTGGGCAGTAAAGAAATACATTTTGTGATAACACTGTAATGACGTCATCACAGCTTAAGTTTCACAATTTCGGAATCGCGCGAAATAGCATTCTCTATCTTTTATTTCTAATATTTTACTTGTTTCAGTCATTGGACTACGGTCATGCTGGAACACCGCCTTTGAAGGGCTTTTGTCTCACAAATCGATCCCTGTACGTATTTTTGTAAGCTTGGTTCTTATTCTATCGGTCTCTTTTACCGAACTGCTAACTTACCGGAACGTGAACAAATCAATATCGGTTGTCAATTGGTGGTAAGGAACACACACACACACACACACACACACTCACACACACGCACACACACACACACGCACACACACGCACGCACACGCACACACGCACGCACACACACACACACACAACACACACACGCACACACACGCACACACACACACACACACACGCACACACTCGCACTCGCACACGCACACACGCTCACACACACACGCACGCACACAGACACACACACACACAAACGTACACATGAACATTTATGCGACGGGCTTCTTTCAGTTTTTGTCTACCAAATCCACTCATAAGGATTTATGCCAATTGGTGGTAAGGAACACACACCACACACACACGCACACACACACACACACACGCACGCACACACACTCACACACGCACACGGACGCACACACACACACACGCACACACGCACGCACACACACGCACACACACACACACACACTCACACACACACACAACACCACGCACACACGAACATATATGCGACGGGCTTCTTTCAGTTTTCATCTACCAAATCCACTCGCAAGGCTTTGGTCAACCCGCGGCTAAAGTAGAAAACACTTCGTACGGTGCCACCTAGTGGGACTGAAAACGGAACCACGTGGTTTGGAGGTAAACTTCTTACTACACAGCTACGCCTGAGTCTATATGTTGAAAAGTTATACGAACAATCACTGCTTGTTATATACACAGATTTTGTGTTCGAATGTTACGCTAAGTCAAAATTTCATGCTTTAGCATTATTTTGCGGTGTTTAAGCTTACTTGCTCCGAATCTATTTTAATTTTGTCAAATGTTACTTGCTTGAAGATTCCATCTATTATACTCGTCATTGTTTGAACTCCGAACGTAAAAGCTATCGCTGCATCAAATAGAATGCATTCTATGGGACGATTGCAAATTCATCAGATAAAAGATGTGCTATGTAACCCAGGAATACATCATAGAACTGAATAACTCATCGTGAAGAGTATATATTTCCTACTACAAACTACATTCACTGTTTCTTATAAAGTAAGATCATCGTTGAAACCTACCGATTTTCCCAAAATAGTATAATCGTAAGAGAAAATGCTTGTCGCCACCCCCGACTTCTGAGACCCCCCTTCTATTAACAGTGAGGTCGAATGCCGAACATGGTCTACATTTCAATGGCTAATCTAACGTCTTGGGAGATATTTTATTCTCATTCCAGACCAACAAAGCTTTTGATTTATGTTTGTTAAAACTTGTAAATGCAAAAGAAAAAAAATAAATGTTCCCGTCGTGGATCGATCATTCGTCATATGATTTTGATATTTTCTATCGATGTGGAAAAGAAAATACAAGGAGGTGCTGAAAAATTCCTAATAGAAGGACCTGTTAAGTATGATTTTATTCAACAAGAGCCAAACGCCCCCCGTCCAATGGACGGTGCTGAGTTGTCAAACATTTAAACCAAATTTTCTCAAAACAACTTGTCCGACCGTCCCATAGGCCTCCCCTTTGAGAAACACTGATTAATCTAAATTGAGACACCAGCAAAAAAGAATAAAAGATAGATTTTTTTCTATTCCAAAGGAAAACGATTTTATTCACACAAATTGCAACCGAAGAGTTTAAAATACCAATAATGATAAGGCTGTTGACTGGGGAGAACAAAAAACATGGTTTAAACAGTAAGCTTGGCAGGAAAGAAACGTGCCTAAGCAGTACAACAACCAAAAAATGGAAGGTGCAGTTATGTACAGGTTGACGGAGAAAAGCAGGACAAAAACGGCTTCATCGATCGCATTCTCACCTGGAATCGATTTTTGTAATTTTTTAAGACTTATACACGCCCTGATACCGTCGGTATCTACATATCAAATTTGAGCGCAATCGAATGGAGGATGCCCGAGATCCGAGAAGACACACACACAGACATACAGACAGAACGGATTTTATACAAGAGATATTCCACTCTAAGATTCACACACTTATTTCAACAGTCTTTTTTAAGCAATACTCTTAAAACCAAGTACTATCCAGTAAGCCCTCGTTGTTGGAATGATGTTATGCTTTTTTGGAGTATTTCATGCGATGTAATCTCTGCTCTCGACTGCTACAAATAAGACACCTTGTGACACCTTATTATTCGTTGAATAGCCTTTGTTGCATGGATCCCTTATAAACATTTCTAATTAGTCACCACCATCATCACGTTCACCACTACCGCCATCGCCGCCGCCGCCGCCACAACCACCACCACTACCACCGCCGCTATTAATACTACCACCATCAGCAGCAGCAGCAACATCGGCGTAATTCCAGACGGCAAGATCAGCAACAGCAGCAGCAACTGCATCAACAGTAACAATAGTAACAGCCTGCAACAATAATAGTAAGAACAACAAACTATAATTTCGCCGTAAAAGTTTTCATTTTCACTTGTAACCTGTCCGGGCAACAACGCGGCAGAGGAAATTACCGGGAGACACCAGCCGATCACACGCACACACATACAGACAGATACACGCACACATCCACAAACACACATACACACACGCGCACACACACACATACACGAAAAGCAAACGCGTGTCTGCCTATCTATCTATCTATCTATCTATCTATCTATCTATCTATCTATCTATCTATCTATCTATCTATCTATCTATCTATCTATCTTTCTATCTAGCTAGCTATCTGTCTGTCTGTCTGTCTGTCAGTCTGTTTGTCTGTCTGTCTATCTGTATATCTGTCTGTCTGTCTGTCTGTTTGTCTGTCTGACTGTCTATCTGTCTGTCTGTTTGTCTATCTATCTATCTAGACACTCAGACTTATAGATACGTACACAAAGTCACATAGCATAAAAAGTTATAATAGCGTACACATACATACATACACACACACACACTCAAACACTCACACACACATACACACACTCACTCACTCATTCACTTACTCAGTCACGCACACACGCATACACACACATAGAAACATAGAAACGCATAGCTGTAACACTGGCTAGATACATACAACAATCATACACAAACAATAAACACTCATATAATCACACACATATTCAGATATTCATATATATATATATATATATATACATACACACAAGTCACCTGTTACTTACTTTCTGCACTCTCCGGGTATACTGAACTCACACACACACATATCTATGTACGCACACATACACTCACACAAACACACTCACACATATATACACACACTGAATTTCTGTGACACGCACGTCAGATACAGAACAGTAATGAATTTACACTAATACACACGTACATATTCACACAGGTACACGATTCATAAAACGTATACACATTGTATATAGTACACATTCTATTTGCTTCACTGGTAATTACACACACACACACACACACACACATACACACAATTATATATATATTTATTCAAATGATCTATCTATCTACCTTTCTATATATTTTTAAATGATATATTCATACAAAAGAACATACATGATAGACATATAAATGTAATATATTATAATATAATATAATATAATATACTATGATATAATATAATATAATATAATATATATTATATAACATAATATATAATATATAATAAATATATATATATACACCGAATACTTATGTTCGAATACACACACACCGATTACTTATATTCGCATTTACCAATATATTTACGAATACATACATTTAAACCACAAACGAAAAAACGCTCACATACGTACAAAGGTACACACACAAACACATTCACACACAAACACATACCTCACGTAGATATCTACATATATAGACTTTGTGTACAAATTGAATGGAAATTCAATCGGATTAATCTTACAAATCAAGAGAGCATGACCCGAGAATATCTTCGAATCATTGCACAAATGTAGTTACAGGTCGGTCTGAAGAGTTTGTGATTATTCTTGCTCCAGAGGTAAGTGAATAAGTTACGTACAATATTTAAAAATGAATATAACGTTCTACGTACCCGCAGGTATAAATACATACATACATTACATACATTTATATATATATATATATTATATATATATTATATATATATATATACTTACATAAATACATATTATATATATCTAATATTATATATATACTTATGTATGTATGTATGTATGTAAGTA
>NC_043001.1:124879936-124884936 GCF_006345805.1 Octopus sinensis | reverse complement strand
CGTATGCATTTTAATTTTGAACCAGTGCCTTATCAGTTAAGCGCCTTATTCGCCCAAGTCTCTCTCTCTCTCTCTCTCTCTCTCTATATATATATATATATTATATATATATTCTTTTATTCATTTATTTGTTTGAGTCAGTTGATTGCGGCCATGCAGGAGCACCCCCTTTAGTCGAACAATTCGACTCCAGGACTTATTCTTTGTAAGCCTAGTACTTATTATATCGGTTTCTTTTACCGAACCGCTAAGTTACAGGGGACATAAACACACCAACATCGGTCGTCAAGCGATGGGGAGAAACAAACACCGACGCACAAACATATACATATATATATATATTAATATATATATGCGACAGGCTTCTTTTCAGTTTCCGTCTATCAAATCGACTCACGATGCTTTGATCGGTCCGAGACTATAGTAGAAGACACTTGCCCAAGGTGTCACGCAATGGGACTGAACCCGGAACCATGTGGTTGCTATATATATATATATATATATATATATGTATGTACATATTCGCCACCTCCACTCGAGCTTCAGGGACAGCTTCCTCTCTGTCCATTTCTGGGTGAGGCTACCATGCTTGTCACCTCCCCGCAGTTCTTGTCCACCAGGAGATCTGGGCCAAATCAGACCCCAAGCAATTTAAACAGTCCTTCGGTCTAGCACCTTACAACGCTGACGGTTGGCATTCACCTGTATCTCCAGGTGCTGAGCTGCAGACCCACAGACTTCTGGTTGATCTTTGCTCCTGTTACTGCTTCGTACTTCCTTACAGCAGTGCTAACCACCTCAATTTCCGAGATGTCTGACACTATTACGGTGGCGTCGTCCGCGTAAGCCGACACGAACCTCCCGCATCCTAGATCACCCGGGATGCCTGTGGTTAGAGCATTTACGTGCCTTCTGCGTGCCTGATCGTATTAGAGTCTGGTATATTCAAACGGTTCCAGCCAACATCTACGTTTGATGAGAGAAGAAACACTCCACGGCATCTGGATAATCCTAATGTAGCAGGTGATAATGCACTGTTATGTTTATTAAAGGGTTTTCATTTGAGCGTTTTTCATATCGAGTATTTTTAATTCGCTGTGACATAGCTTTGTTATTCGGTGTATGAAACACTAGTTAGTCTTTCGAAGGGCTGTGTACCGCATGCCGATTTCGTTATCATCATCGTAAACATCATCACGATAGGAGATCCCTTGCTCGTCATACTTTTTTCTTCTAGGGTACATCCTTCTATTTAGATGCCTTCCACCTTTTGTTTTGTGCCCTCTCTTATATTTTGGAAATCTTTCTCAATTAATATTAGCTCCCCACTTGATAAGGTGTCGTTGCTGACTATGGCACGGGGCAGTCGTTGGTTTTCGAGACCAAGCCAAGGTGATTTGCTTCTCTACTTTTGGAACTATGATCTGTCGTGCTCTGGATATTGGAGTCTGCTGTCACAATGAGAAAATCTTCTCTAGTTCCTCTTGACTGTTGCTGCTGGCCGTTGCCGGTCTGCCGCTCAGATAGAGGCGCCGAAGTCTGAGTGTCCTAGGTCACTCCGAAGCTTTGAATATTGTTCTGAAGTAACTGCATTTTGGGGGAAATATAGATGATTCTTCTACTATTATCCTTCCTTTTGTCTTTGCTGCTGCTCCTTTGGACAGAAAACCCTTAAATGATTTTGCTACCACATGTGTAGCAGCTTGGCATCTAGTTCTATTCCACGAGTCTTTTCGCCTTTCTTTCAGTACCCTGGATGGGATAGCGCTCCGGTATGATTCTGTAATCCTCAAGGACCATTTGGACTTGAATGTCCACTTAAGCTCCATCAACCACAAAAGTGACGACGAATCAAGAGTTAACATTGTTGTTAATATCCTTGTTAGTGGTCGTTATATTTCGTTGACCAACGTATTGCGGTACCCGTCAACAGGTATATGTTTGACGTACCAACTCGTCTGTGTCTTAACCCTGTCTTCCGTTTTCAAACGGGGCACATACTCTGGTAACCATTCCCTCTACGTAGCAATATTCTACAAACTCTTTTTGGGATTATTTGGTGTCGACAACAATACTCCAGCCTGTTCAACGGTTTTCGCACTTTGTCATAGATAAAAACTGAAGGGTGTGAAAACGGTACGACTCTTTCTAATGTGAAATACTCACAGCACAGAAAGTGATGTAGTTTGTAAAAGCTAGGAGAGAATCGAAGACTTTACGAGAGAAATAAGACAGTTACAGAGAGAGAAAATGCATACAAGAAAAAAATATATGTCCTAATATAAAAGCCTTGGATACTTAGTGATACGGTTTGTAGAGACCAGGAAATAGAAATATCAAAAGCGTGAGATGGGGACACAAGAACACTCTGTAATTATAAGAACGTTGAGAACTATGAAATGCGATAAAATGCTTGAATGAAACAGGTGTCAAGATTAAACTAAATTCTTGTGGACTTGTTAAAAGAAGACATCATGATTTACCTTTCATTCTCCTATTTGAAAAATAAAGTAAATTTGCACCTTTGATCAGAATCTCCCTGTTGCAACACCTTATATCACTAAGAAGATGTGAATGGAGTCCTTACATAATTTTTTCAGTCATTATGTTAGGTAGTTGAGTCAATTCATGTTCTTGCACATCTATATAGTGATTTTTTATCACTATATCCGGTAGGAACTGGGGAGGTTAATGTTACGCCGAAGAGGTCTAATTAGACTGAAACATGTCTAGAACTACCACCGTGTTTGTCAACGTTCAAATTAAACTGATGTTACTTCACGGGCAAATATTTTCTTCACCTCACTGTATGAGCAATTTTATTTTCTAAGCTATCTTTACTTTATTAAAATTTCAGAACTGCCTTGACTAAATTTAATTAACATTAGTCATTCAGCATACGTTTCTCGCTTCATTAAAATAGCGATATTGATTAATTAATCAATTAATTAATAAAAAACAAAAAAAAGTATAGTCTTCTTCACTACAAGAAACATGTTAGCACTCATCTAATCTTTATATTTTTTATGAGAATTGTAGTAAAACGAGATGCAATTTCCTAGCTCGACATAAGTCAGAGTAGGTCTTCAAACACATCTATGAAATGACCTCTAAAGTATTCAAAGATTTATTTTGTCTCTCAGATTTGTCCAACTCTCACTCACGGTTCGTCGGAGGCTTTATTAATACCAAGCCCATTCAGTACCTCTGGTCTTTACTATACCCCAACTTAGCTCTTACTATGTACGAGGATAAGCAACTAATTATCCGCATATACAATTATAATTGTTTCCTAATGGCGGAAAAATTAGTTTCTCGCAAATCACTGGAAGTGATCTCTTTTTAGTTACCATAGAACAGGTCTTAACTTGAAATGTCAATTAAGTTGTTATACCGGTCATTATGGTCGCTCTACTTTTTGTTAGCTTCACATGTTTTGGGGAAGCAATGTAGTTGGACGAAGAGAAGTCCATAAATGCCTGATGTATGTATGTATATGTATATATATATAATATATAATGTATATATATATATATATATATATATATAATATATATATATATATATTATATATAAGTAAATTACAAAAAAATAAATAATACATATATAATTATACCAATTATATACGTTTTTTATAGTTGTTTGCAATTTACTTAATCATTGATATTTTATTGTTATTATAATATTAATATTTCTATTATATGTAATTTTCTAGATGGTGTAATTTAATTATTCATTTTGAATTGATAAAAGGTGGTTTTTTTCTAATATTTATATATAGGCGCAGGAGTGGCTGTGTGGTAAGTAGCTTGCTAACCAGCCACATGGTTCCGGGTTCAGTCCCACTGTGTGGCATCTTGGGCAAGTGTCATCTGCTATAGCCTCGGGCCGACCAATGCCTTGTGAGTGGATTTGGTAGACGGAAACTGAAAGAATCCTGTCGTATATATGTATATATATATATATATATAAGTGTATGTGTTTGTATGTCTGCGTTTGTCCCCCTAGCATTGCCTGACAACCGATGCTGGTGTGTTTACGTCCCCGTCACTTAGCGGTTCGGCAAAAGAGACCGATAGAATAAGTACTGGGCTTACAAAGAATAAGTCCCGGGGTCGATTTGCTCGACTAAAGGCGGTGCTCCAGCATGGCCGCAGTCAAATGACTGAAACAAGTAAAAGAGTAAAGAGAAAGAGTATACAGAGATCGATTTAATTAATTATTCCCACCACCATCATGTGTTTGTTAGATATCAATATTCAAATAACAGAGGAGTAGCAAGAAACCGTAAAACCTCAGACAGATTTTTTAGGGCAGTTTTTCGAACAAATATGGGATCTTATACGCTATCATTCGATTTGCTAAAATTAATAGACAAATTTTACTCAAATAACACTTTACCGACTTAAAAAAGAATGCATTAAATCAGTGGTTTGCAACCCTTTTTCGCCTATAGATCCCTTTAATTCCTTTCGTATTCTACTGGTCTTCCATAACCATTCGTAAAATGAGTAAAGAGTAATATATATATATATTATATTGTGTGAAATTTGATTTAGTATTTCTAAACTGAATTTTTTTTTCCTGTAAGTTTGGATTTATATTCCCTCAAATAATAATTATATATATATATAAATGAAAATGTATGGTAAATAAACATATAACATAACGTATATTGAGTGTAAAACCGGACGGGAGACAAAAAACACAGAAGGTCCCTAATTCTTCATCAGTTATCATCCAGTTGGTAACACTCAGTCTCGCACCTTTAATGATAAGATTGAGAGCATCACAATCGGCGCCGTCCACAAAAATTCTTTTTGCAGAGAATCCAGGGCCGAGAGCAAACAAAACAAAACAAAGCAAACTGACACAGAGTGTGATTTAGGGCGGTGGACAAGGACGGACAGTGGAGCAAAATATAGCCTTAGGGCCAACAAATGAAAACAGTGGGTAACGCTTAGAAAATATCCTAAAGGACGGAGACAGAATCTGTGAGT
>NC_043001.1:124869936-124877436 GCF_006345805.1 Octopus sinensis | reverse complement strand
GACGAACGGGAACGTGAAACCATGAGTAGCAGTTTTTTGTGACATTTCTGATGTTTTTGCAGCTTTAATAATAAAGTATATACATACCTATATATATTCAAAATAAGCAACAAGAATGACTCCGGTAATTTGGTACGATCGTCTCGTACTACATCATTTTATTAAATGTTGTAAGTATTGCAACAGTTTTAAAATGCTGAGCACTCATCAGCCAATTATAGAGGTTTTCTATTAATACAAAAATTTTCATATCAAGTGGCAACATTATAGAGAAGGTAGATATATAGACAAAGATGTGGATTTAAATTTTAAGAACATTTGAGATAGTGCAGCCCATCAACTGACTGACTAAGATTCAGTTGTTTCAGACTACTGTAAGGTTATATATACATACATATATATATATATATATATATAAGGAATAACAAGTTTTGAATGGTATAACAATGCACTATAATACAAACAATGTACTAAGTCATCCATAGTCTGATATGATATTTCGGAATTAAATTCCTTCTTCAGATATTCTTAGATGAAGTCGCTGCTATAATCGATTTTCCAACGGCTTTTCTTCTTTATTACTTTTTTTGAAGCGTCTCAGCAGTGGTCATACGAAGATCCTTCCGGAATTCCTCATGAGAAATGTGTGAGATCGGCCATGTCTCAATCTCGTGTGTGTTGGCACATCTCTAGTGCTGCTTCTAAGTTACATATTATACGTGCAGCTTCATTTTTTCCTTTCTTTTTTTTCTCTTTCTTTTTTTGTTATAAACTACAGATGAGTATATTATCAAAAATGAATCTACACGCATCCAGATTTAGCTAAATAATATATTGATTACCAGCCTGCAGCCTGTTGCTAATTTGGGGCCCTGGTCTGTGTATGAGTATAGCTTCCTTAATTCTTAAATTACCAAAATTTCTTTCATTGGCCTCAGCTGTGACTGTTATGCTTTTGTCGGTGTACCGGCATCTGTCTAGATGTTTTCTGAAGGAGGAGGCTCTCGTGTTCAGATGTTCTTTGATGCGGACGTGTAACGGTCTTGTGCTACCCACATAAAACTTTTTTTTACATTGCATTTTTTTTACATTGTTACAGATGGATGTCTAAATTATAACAGGTACATATATAGTCCATTGTATTATAGTGCATTGTTGTACCATTCAAAACATTTTATTCGTTACAAACAATGCACAATGCTTCAGGCGAACTACAATACTCTCATATATATATTGGGTTGCAACAAATTTTATTCAGCAAAAACAATAACAATATTTAACAAAAACATCTTTAAATGGCAAGTAGTAATTGAAGTAGATGGTGAACATGCTCCGGAATAGCCATTTGAAGATGTTTCTGTTACATGTTGTGATTGTTTTTGTTGAATAAAATTTGTTGAAAAAAAGCCACAATAATTATGCACCAGCCCAATACAGACACACACACACACATATACATATATATGCATGTATATATATATATATATATATATATACATATATATGTATGTATATAGGTATATATATATATATATATATATATATATATATATATATATATATATATATATTATATATATATATATATGTATATATATATATGTGTGTGTGTGTGTATATATATATACACATATATATGTATGTATATAGGTATATGTATATATATATATATATAATATATATATATAATATATATATAATATATATATATATATATATACTGTAAATATATATATGTATATATCTATATATATACGTGTATATACATATGCAGATATATGTATGTACATATATTTATATGTTAATACATTCATACAAACAAACATAAATACATATATACACACACACATACATAATACATACATACGTACATACGTAGACAAACAAACAAACGATCATTGCTTGAAATTACTATACATCCCCCGCAGATAAATTCTTCCCTGTCAACAGTTCGCTATAATTTATAACAGCCAAGGCAAACTATATGTTGACTTAAGACGTGTTAACGCATATGTATACAACCTATAGTAAACTCTCTCCTCCACCTCTGTCTGTTTCTCTCCCACTCTTCCTCCTTCTCGCTCCCCTCTCTCTCTGTGTTTAAGTTGCCGTGTTTAGTTACGTTTTAAATGGTACCGCAATAACAGCTTAATTGACCTTTAAAAAAATCTACAAGGCGATATGGTAAATTACTTCTTGAATACAACACATGACCAAATGCCTTGCAGTGTTTAGTGATGGCCTTTTTTATATTTCATGATTTGAGATCAAATCCGCCCAGGCCAACTTTGCTTGTTATACTTCTAAGTGGCGGAAGGGACATATAATGAAATATCAATCATATACCGAGGTCGAATAAATATTCTCATGTGAATGGATTTATAATAGAAGACAATAAATAAGAAATTACAATAAATCTTTCTTTCCCACGAAAGACCGAAATACACAAGTAATGCGGATAGAAGTCGGTTATAATGTTAATTAAACGAAATTAAAACAATGTCACTATTTATTGTCACAGATCTCAAATTCTTTCGTAGTTGACGTTATTTAACAAAGATCTGATCAAATTCGATAGACCTATAGTGAAAGGGTTCCGGCCTTAAATATATCGTCTATTATTAGACACAGTATATGTAGGACTGTATAGTGGAGGCGCAATGGCCCAGTGGTTAGGGCAGCGGACTCGCGGTCTTAGGATCGCGGTTTCGATTCCCAGACCGGGCGTTGTGAGTGTTTATTGAGCGAAAACACCTAAAGCTCCACGAGGCTCCGGCAGGGGATGGTGATGATCCCTGTTGTACTCTTTCACCACAACTTTCTCTTACTTCCTGTTTCTGTTGTACCTGTATTTCAAAGGGCCGGCCTTGTCACTCTCTGTGTCACGCTGAATATCCCCGAGAACTACGTTATGGGTACACGTGTCTGTGGAGTGCTCAGCCACTTACACGTTAATTTCACGAGCAGGCTGTTCCGTTGATTCGGATCAACCGGAACCCTCGTCGTCGTAACCGACGGAGTGCTTCCATCGAATTTAACCAAGGCAGCACGTTTTATTCGAACATTTTGACGTAAACTGTGCTATTCATATTAACACCCTCGATAACGAAGATCAAAGGAGACTTAGATCTCTCAGATGCTACGGCAGCTCACACCACAACCCCAGCTGGTTTCTGACGACGAAAATGGGCTCAGCTCACTTCAGGCAAGCCGTAAGCATCATTAGCATACAGCTAGTCATTCTGTTTGTTCATGACAGTCTCCACAGTGAAGATCTAATTAATCCAAACGAAGATTTTGCTTATGGCGCTGTTCATCTCCGTTAACATTATTCTCCCTGTCGAGCCATTTTTTTCTTCGAAACTACTGAAAGTATTTGTCTGGGTTGCTTTTTTGTATGCCCTTGGTCTGAAATCCTCTTTTCCAATCCTGTGCATCGAAGATTTTTTAAATATTAAGCTCTCTAACCCATTTTTCACATGTTCCCACGAGGATTCCTGCGAACTTACTTTCGCACAGTATCAATCATATGTTTAGTGCGAACAGTTCTGACTTGCTTGATGTCATGCCTGATTGATTCTAAAGTTTCCAGACATTAAACATAATTTTAAAACACACATTGAGCTGTTTTGCAATATTGTTATTAAATTTTGCTGCTGATTTTAATCCAATTTGATCACTTTTAACTTGAGACGCCATATTTATTGATCAAGTTAGTATAGACAAACAAAACTGGGCACACTTAAAACTTAAACATACACGAATTACTGTGCGCAATCAACAGTATAATTGTTTTATCCAATAATTCTCGAGTTTTTTTTTAATCATCGGTAAATCTTTCTGGGTCACCCAGTACATATCATTAAAGTTATTTTTCTCGCTTGATACTTTTTAGATTTACACAACCGCGATGGGAAATTTTGTCGTTTAATTGTAAGAGTACGATCGGTTTTATGACAGTTTCTCAACTCATTATTTTTCATTTGTGAAACATTAGCGAATGAAAAAGTAAACGGGCAGATTGACAGACAGATACAACGATAAATTGACTGATAAAAATATGCATACAAAGATACGAAGATAGCTACTTAGATAAGGAATTAGGCATAAAAACACACGCGTACAAACATTCTCTCCTTCATAGACACTCGTAAAATAAATATTCTCACACCATACGTTTTTAATTATTTTTCAGTTGATGCATTTATTATTCAGTAATTGATTACTTATCGATATTTTATGATTTGAATACTATGTTTTCTGCATTATTACTCTGTTATGCGATCAGCGATATACGCGAAACTCCGAGTACTAACGTAGAATGACTTCAATACTACAATTACTCACATCTACTCTATACAGCTAGGATACTTTTCAGAGATAGAAGTATCTGTTATATATTTCTTCTTCTTCTTTGTAAATTCAACTACACACACACACACCCACACCCACACCCACACCCACACACCCATACACACACACATACACACACACACACACACATACACACACACACACACACACACACAAGCACACGTGTATATGCATAAAATGTGTGCTTGTGCGCATGTGTTTGTTTGTGCGTGCGAGATTGTGTGTGTGTGTGCGTGCGTGTGTGTGTGCGCGTGTGTGTGTGTGTAGATCACTCAGTCACTTACACATTAATTCAAGAAATAGATAGTTCAGCAGGTCGAATAACTAAACACTAATCGAAACCAACGGAATTCCATTGTATATACATGCATATATGTATGTGTGCATGCATATATGTGTATATATATGTACACATATATATGTATATATATATATATATATATATATATATATTATATATATATATATATATGTGTGTGTGTGTGTGTGGTGTGTGTGTGTGTGTGTGTGTGTGTGTGTAAATGTATATATGACATTAATACATTCACAGACACGCACACAAATACACACTCACACACACATACTCACATATCTTGATATATGTGGGAGGGATGTATGTTAAGTTTAAAGCAAGTTTAAGAATAACGATGCTTCATTCATAGATTGGCTAACTCTACTGAGTGTAGAGAAAAATTTATCGAGAAGGTCTAGTTGACTGGGACTTCACAATACGTATGTATGTACATATAATACATATATGTAAATATATATATGCGTGTATACACAAACTTACACTCACGCGTGCGCACAGGAGTTCCAATGTGGTAGGATAGAAAGAAAGTGGAAGAGAGGATATTTGTGAGCACGTTACTGAAAATACGAGACAGGTGTGAAAATGAGAAATATATTCAGAAATCTAAAAAAGATTTCGAAGTTCACACTTGTTTGACAGTTGGGATTGCATATAAGGTAAAGGTCTACGCAATCTTTCATTATTTCGTGAACGTTATGACAAGAAGATTATACGTCTTGCTGTCAAGTAGCCAAGAGAAGTCTCTTGTCGAACAGTAGTAATCAGGTTTTCTTCTTTTTGGCGGTCAATATTTCCTTCCCTACCCGTTTCGAAATTCAATCATATTTAGGCTTCTCTCTCACAATGTAAATCTTGTTGGCGTGTTCGGTTTAGTGAGGGAGAAGTAAAAGAGGAAGGGAAAAGACCTATATATTAACAGCGAGAAAAATCCTTTTCGTTGAGACTTGGTTTATTGAATTCATTTCAAAAGTGACTTAATCGTTCATTCACTATTCTTCATTTCTTCATTATTGTGTCTGTAGTTACTCCAGTTAAGTCAACAGTGATTCACCTAACGCAGCCTTTCGAACACTTATCAACTTGTATAATAATAATTCAAAATAAGGCGGCGAGCTGGCAGAAACGTTAGCGCGCCGGGCGAAATGTCGACTTTGCCTTTCATCCTTTCGGGGTCGATAAATAAAGTACCAGTTACGCACTGGGGTCGATATAATCGACTTAATCCGTTTGTCTGTCCTTGTTTGTCCTGTCTGTGTTTTTAGCCCCTCGTGGGTAGTAAAGAAATAGGTATTTCGTCCGACTTTAGATTCTGAATAATTCCGACTTTATCTTTCATGCTTTCGAGGTCGGTGAAACGAGAACCACTTGAACACTGGGGTCGATCTAATCGATTTATTCCCAGTCCACAATTGCTGGCCTTTTGCCAAAATTAGAAACCAGTATTTGGTGAACTGTGATGACATTGCTTCTTTCTTCATAGCGAGCTGACGACAGCTCTCCATAAACATGGGCTAGTAGAAACAGGCACCTTGGGCAAGTGTCTTCTACTATAAACCTGGGCTAACCAAAACTTTCTAAGTGAATTTTGTAAACGAAAATTGTGTGGAAACTTTTCTTATAAGTGTGTGTATGTATGTATGTATGTATGTATGTATGTATGTATGTATGTATGTATGTATGTATGTATGTATGTATGTATGTATGTATTATATATCATATATACCATACGAGGAGTGTTCATTAAAGATTTTTCCAGATCCACTTCTGGTTATTGCAGGAAACGGAACTTGTACAAGTATAACCATACATGTCTCTACATATCGCATTATAAATTGCAGCTTTCTACTAGTATCCGTTTGTCTTTTACGGCTGCTGAAATGGACTAAGGTATTATAATGGAGGCAGTTGAAGGCAGAGCAGTGATTAGGTTAAACCAAAAAAGACTTTCGATGAAATTAAAGAAGTTTATGGTGACGATGTACCATCATACGATGTAGTCAAGCACTGGCATCGCCAGTTCAAATGTAGTCGGACATGGGCGTAAACAGCTCCTATTCCTGGATGGCCACATTCCGCCATTGATGAAGACACCATCCATAAAGTGGAAACCGCCGTTTTGGAGGATGGCCGCATAACTATTCGGCAACTAGCCCAAGAAGGGAAAAAAATCATTCACGACCATTTTGCACATGCAGAAGTTGTCAATTGCTCCCAGGCTCTTTTGGCAATGTGCCAAGAAATCGAGGAGGAATTTTTCGGCAGACTTATCACACAGGATGAAATATTGATCCGTCACTATGATCCTGAGACTAAAGTCCAGTGGAAGCAATGGAAGATAATGACTCACCACCTCCAAAGAAGGCTGGTGTCCAACCTTCAGCAGGCAAAGTGATGCTCACAGTCTTTTGGGACCAGCGCAGAGTAGTGATGATGGATTTCCTGGCAAAGGACACAACAATTAATGGGGCATATTATGTTTCTCTGCTGCGGAAATTGCGGGACTTCATCAAAGCAGAAAGGCATGGCATTCTGAGCAAAGGAATCCGCCTCCTCCAAGACAACACCGCAGTTCACAAAAGGCATGTTGACCAGATGAAAGCACACTACCACGGCTATGAAATCCTTCCTCATCTCCTTTACTCTCCCAACCTCGCACCATCCGACTTCCATCTCTTTCCAACCATGAAATTTACTTTGAAGGGGAAGCACTTTTCGGATGATGATGAACTTATTTTTGAGGTAAAGTCTTGGTTCCAGACGCAACATACCGACTTCTATAGACGAGGTCATCACAGCTGCATAAAGCGATGGAG
>NC_043001.1:124857436-124864936 GCF_006345805.1 Octopus sinensis | reverse complement strand
CTACCTACCTATCTATCTATCTATCTATCTATCTATCTATCTATCTATCTATCTATCGATCTATCTATCTATCTATCTATCTATCTATCTATCTATCTATCTACACATTTCATTATTACTGTTATGCATATAATAATAATAATGTTTCGTCGGTTTCTGTTATTTCCATGGTCACGTGGAATTTTTCCTACACATCGCCCGGTTGAATCAACTCCTCACAGCACCACAAAAATTAATAAGCGTAAAAGTGGTTCATGATGTAAACGCCTGGATTATATATCCAAAATTAACTTACTATTTTATTTTAATTTTCATTTTATTTTATCTAGTTTCAGCTTACGAGCTGTGGCCATGCTGGGGCACCGCCGCTATATTTTTCACATTTAAGTTATCTCTTTAAATTTTCTATAGAATATAGAGCCAGCGCTGAATATTACGTTTCATATATGAATTCGTCTATGAAAAGAAATATATTGGGTGTATATGCATATTTCGGGAGTTATTGCTCCTTCTTTAGCATTACACCCAACCCATAACCATCCTCGAGCTTAAATAGCCACTATGTTTGGCGCTGTAACTTTTGGATTCACCAATTTACATATTAAACTCATTCCTAGCAGCTTGGAGGTACATATTAATCGCTGGTAGGGACATCGAATTTCGGTTTGCAACAATAATATGCAACCAAGTATATTAAAGGTTTATAAGTCAATACTGTGTCCTACTTTTTGTGTTAGCAGTGCGATACAATTACTATTAAGCTATCTCTAGAGATTTTCTATAGAATTTAGAAAGTAATCACGTTTCGTGTACTAATACGTATATGTAAACAATGTAATCAAATAGGCAATTGGTGTATATACATATTTCAGGAGTTCTTGCTCTTTTTTCCGCTCCACATCTAACCCATTAACCATCCGCGATCATATTGCTTAAATAGCCACGAAGTTTATGCGACTTAAAATTATTCCAGTCATGAGCTAAAGAAATACTCTGAGTAATACTTCTCGTTTAGTTCGTCGCTATACCCGAGGGCCGATTGTCTGGAGAGATAATTTGTGGAAGCAATTGCTCCAGCATTAGTACCTGTTTCGTAATTTAATTGGCAGTGTGCAATCAAAAGAAATGCTAAAAGCCTAAGGACTATGAGATGGTGATTGATTATATTCATATTCTCATCGATGTTGGTTTTGTAGCTTTTGCATCAACTGGTTATAGACAAACGTGAAGTCACAAATATATGCTAGGAAGGTAATAAGATCAAGGGTACACACACACACACGCAATACACCCATAAAGAGGCTTATAATTATTATTTAATAAACACAGGAGTTATATGTGTGCTATTTCAAATTTCATGCTTGAATATTGCAGTAATTGGACGAGGTTATATAGCGCACCTAAGATGTCCCTTTAACCCGTTAATGAAAAGTATTGTTAATTCTGAGACCTTAATATGTTTTGATTAGGAGTTGTCATCTAAAACAAAATCTATGCTTAGTGAGAGGAGGTAGCCAAAAGGGGAATAGGATAAGGTACGTTACACTGTGCAATTAAGTTCGATAACAGATACTTGTCGATATATAAACAAAGATTTTATATAAAAATATATTTAATAAGGATAAGAGTATTATATATAACTATATGTAACAAGAATAATGATCTCACATATATGCAATAACCAGTTTTTAAAATTTTGAGTGAAAAAAAAAAAGAAACCGTATATTAACACGCTCAGTGAAATTTCGAATCTTATTAAAAATTCCCCAAATTGACAATGAAATAACGTATAAACATCTGTAGTAGTGGTTTGTCCTCATAAACCTGTTGGATTGTTAGGCATACATTTGAAGACGCAGTTTTCATATAGGAATTTGGAGTAGAGATTTCTTTCTACCCTTTTCAGGCGCATGGAAAGAAGTGAACCGAATACTTCAATGATAAAGAGAGACATTTATGGATTTTATGGATTTTATAGAGTTTACATCGCGGTAAAGACTTTCTTTAAATTGGTCAGGCAGAGGAGAAATAGTAGATTCTTGGTGACTGGTAAGAAAAAGGAGTGACTTGTGGGAGGAAGTTATAACTTGTGAGCGTCAGTTATGCTTTTACATGGACTAACATGTCATTTGAAATAAACTGAATCATTTAGGAAACACAAAGTCAATGTAACAAACGTAACTCTTCACTTACAATGAAGCTAAGCGTGAAGACTGATTGTTTGAAGGTATAATTCATAAAAGCCTTTACCTCAGAACCAGTCCGTATTTCATAATGTAATTCAAACACATTGGTGATGTATAATCACTCTGTTGCGTGCATTCTAAACAGTTCAAAAACTGCTTATAACACATTGAACCCCACTAAAGGCACCCGTGCCTCTAGACACCTTGGGTGTCTAAAGCACGGAAGGTGCTGCTAAATCCGGCGACAGATTAATTACTATCCAAGAGCAGGAACGGTCCCGCAAATTTCCGTCTATCAGATTTCACTTCAATGTCTTGAAGCGACTTAAAGCAAAGACAGAAGATACTTGCCCAGAATACTGTGCAGACGGACTGAACTTGAAACTACCTTGTAGCGATGCAAACTTCTTAATCATATTGTCATATTTGCATCTTAAGATTAGAACAACGAGTCTTTCGATCACACTCTAAAACCCAAGGATAGTGTAATATCATTAAAATTCCCAGCCCTTAACTGGTCGTCCTGAAATCCGGTTCACACAACATTCCATGCTGACGTTTAAGTAAGGTTCTGTAAGTTAACTAATTCACTATCACCGAAGTCGTCACCGCTGCCACCGCTGTCATCATATTTCAGTTCTGACAATGTACATGACTGAACAAGTTAGTCTTAGATAAATAATAGGAAGATAGGCAGGCACCATTTTAATTAACAATGTAATATAAAACCCTCATCACATTGAAAATTTTGGAACGTGAATGTTTCATCGCCTCTATTAATCATTAATTATATTTACTGTAAGCAGTGGGCGCATTATGTACCTGACACGTGTATTTTGTTAGCTTGTAGTTCTGATCTCAAATTTTCTGATGAGATAATACAGAGGAAATAAATTCTGACAGGTGTCGTTCCTTATGTTGTCATCGTCGTTGTGGTCGTCATCGTCGTTGTGGTCGTCATCGTCGTTGTCGTCGTCATCGTCATCGTCATCGTCATTGTTGCTGTTATTGCTGTTGCTGTTTAGCAACAGGTCGGCGTTGATATAACA
Organism: Octopus sinensis; assembly: GCF_006345805.1. Lineage (NCBI taxonomy): Eukaryota > Metazoa > Mollusca > Cephalopoda > Octopoda > Octopodidae > Octopus > Octopus sinensis. The sequence continues at coordinate 124,861,701 of NC_043001.1, read as the reverse complement.
AACCTATGATCAAAGGTATTCTGTGACCATCCCGTCTTTTTAGGGGCGTATGGGAGTATATTCTACGATGGGACCTTACCTTATTTAAAATGATAGAGTGTGATTTTGAAGGAAAATTGGCTGTTATTTCTAGCAAGTCAAACCACTGTTGCTGTTTAGCAACAGGTCGGCGTTGATATAACAAACCTATGATCAAAGGTATTCTGTGACCATCCCGTCTTTTTAGGGGCGTATGGGAGTATATCCTACGATGGGACCTTACCTTATTTAAAATGATAGAGTATGATTTTGAAGGAAAATTGACTGTTATTTCTAGCAAGTCAAGCCACTATGTTGAAGGCATCTGTACTTTTAGAAAATTGAAATTTTGTGTAATGAAGCATGTTCTATAAAAACTACTTCATTTGTGTAAAAAGATAAGAGTTGCAAGCAGCATAATAATTGAAAATTTAAAAAGTATGTATTTTGTTATGAGTTATTGCTTCTAAATAAGTGGAGGCGCAATGGCCCAGAGGTTAGGGCAGCGGACTCGCGGTCATAGGATCGCGATTTCGATTCCCAGACCGGGCGTTGTGAGTGTTTATTGAGCGAAAACACCTAAAAAGCTCCACGAGGCTCCGGCAGGGATGGTGGTGATCCCTGCTGTACTCTTTCTCTTACTTCCTGTTTCTGTTGTACCTGTATTTCAAGGGGCCGGCCTTGTCACTCTCTGTGTCACGCTGAATATCCCCGAGAACTACGTTAAGGGTGCACTTGTCTGTGGAGTGCTCAGCCACTTACACGTTAATTTCACGAGCAGGCTGTTCCGTTGATTCGGTTCAACCGGAACCCTCATCGCCGTAACCGACGGAGTGCTTCCATCCCATTGCTTCTAAATATTGGCTTCAAATTTTGGCACAAGGCCGGTAATTTGGGGGGAAGGGTAAATCGATTACATCGACTCCAGTGTTTAACTGGTACTTATTTTATCGACCCTGAAAGGATGAAAGGCGAAGTCGACGAACTGTTTGTTGTTTTCTTTTAGCTCTCCCAAAATGGGGAACCTGATAATTATACATGTAATACAGAGCCCCTTTTCCATCTTTACATTCTCAAGGGATTAGATTCTAGGTTAGATTTAAATATTGGTTTCAAATTTTGGCGCAAAGGCAGCAATTTTAGGTGAAGGGTACTCTACTCAAATTGTACCTATTGTATTGATCCCGAAAGGATGAAAGCTATAAAGTCAACATCAGCAGAATTTGAACTAAAAATGTAAAGACGGACGAAATACCTTTAAGCATTTTACCTACAGTGCTAACGATTCTTCCAGTTTGCCGCCTTACGCTTAAATTTAACCGTTGATTTCAAAGTTTGACACAAGGCCAGCAATTGCAAGGGAGGGTGTAAGCCGATTATATCGGCTCCAGTGATCAACTGGTACTTATTTTATCAATCCCGAAAGGATGAAAGGCAAAGTTGGCCTCGGGGTAATTTTAACTCAAAACGAAAAGACAGACGAAACACCGCTAAGCATTTTGTCCGGCGTGCTAACGATTCTGCCAGCTCGCCGCCTTGAAGCTTTGATTTAAATATTAATATATGTAATGTAGTTTGGCCTGCACTTTTATATTTTTATTATGAACATCTTTAAAATAGTGATACGCATAGCGTGATTATATTAAAGTATAATCTTCGGGAAGTATTTATCATATCATATTTAAAAATACGAATAAGACTACGACCACAGAGATAACTGCAACACAATCGCTGCAGTGAGTGGACTGCGGTATGCTGACCCATTATTATCCAAGATCCATTTCGGAGTCTATAAATTAAGTATCAGTCAAGTCCTGGGTCGATGTGATCGACTATCCCCCTCCCCCAGAAATTCTAGGCCTTGTGTCTATAGTAGAAAGGATCATTATTATTATATTACTGTCTTTACACAGCATGCAATAGAAAAGATTATTATTGTTGTTGTTGTTGTTGTTGACGATGTTCTTGATCACTAAGCTCCCTGAGTGTCCTATTTTCCCTTTCAGTGAGTTGCATTTGTTGATTTTATTGTCTTATCTTGTTAATAAGCCGATCAGACGGGGAACAAAATTCAAAGAGATGAAGACAAACTCCTTCCCATCTGATCAAGTACTTAACAAATTTTTCAATTTTCCCTTTAAAAGGAAAAGTATGCCTTCCAGCAAATTGGAGGCCTTCATTCAGCTATCAATTTCTTTAAGCAATCGGTGTTTCCATAACTGTAACATCTAGGTCTTCCGCTACCACCTGCAGTTGCTGCCCGACTGAGATCTTTATTAAGGTGGAGATCCTGTTCTGTGCCTCAGGCTTCACCTAAATCAAGATCTCCAACTCCACTCCACGCCAATTGGAATTTTTTAAATTCTTCAGCAACATGATAGTCTTTTCTAACACCACACGTTTTACTATCCACCAGATGTCTAGTTCTTGTAGTATGTTCGCTATTTTTACTCTGATCACTCTTCGTTCTTGGCAAATTGGAGTCAGTGCAGGTTTCTCATTTTTGTGTGGGACGGTGAGGTGCTTCAGAACCAAGTCTACCGAATAAAATTTCTCTCATATGACTGGCACGTATGACAAAATCTATGAATCTCCAGCTTCTGAAATAGAAGCTGCAATGTTTGCCTGTATGAGAAGTAAGTCGCCAAACCTGGATAGTGTTTTCTTAAAGCTTTATTGTAAGATATAAGCTGTTTAGGCCTTTTCTAGGCAAAAATCTATTAGAACTGGTACCATGCTACGAAAATTTGCAATTGTTGGGCCGGGGATTGGGGAAGCTGCTAAAGGACTGCTTAATGAGAGATAACCTGGGACTAAACATAATCATCATCATCAACAATACCAACAGCAGCAGGACTCCACGAGGCTCCGGCAGAGAGTGGTTGCGACCCCTGTTGTACTCTTTCGCCCCAACTTTCTCTCACTCTTTCTTCTTGTTTCTTGTCCCCGACTTCCTACGCAACCGCTTACGAATAGCAAAGGGCCAACGTTTCGGACTTCTCCCAAGGGACGAAGACTACTTCGCTCAACAAGCAAACAAACAAACAAACAGCAGCAGCAGCAGCAACAGCAACAACAAGAGCAACTAGTACTTAATTTATTGATGTAGATTATTCAAATCGATCACGGCGGCATTTGAACTCTACTGAGCATCTAACGACGTCAAACTAATTTTGGCAGTCAAATACTATTATCTGCATGAACATTATTATCGCCAATTTAATGGTAATGATAGCATCCGAAAGAAAATACTAAACGAAAATTTATATTATGGATTAAATATTAGTTGTGACTTAAACTTCTTATTCTGGCAGTCAATACTTTTATTCGTATGAATAATATTATCGACAATTTAATGGTAATGATAGCATTCTAAAGAAAATATTAAACGAAAATTTATTTTATGCCTTATATATTATTCCTGACTTAAACTTCTTACTCAAAAATCTAATCCCTTGACGCTAAACCGCAAACTTCTGATTCCAAATCCTAATGTAAGACGCTCTGAAGGAGAGTTTTAGGTTTACATGATTTTTATTTGGTTCCGATAGATACATCTAAGATCTTTGTTATTACTTGATGCTATGAGTAGCTCGCTCGAAAGAAGAGAATAATGAATTTTAGCAATCTGTCTATCTATCTATCTATCTATCTATCTATCTATCTATCTATCTATCTATCTATCTATCTATCTATCTATCTATCTATCTATCTATCTATCTATCTATCTATCTATCCTTTTCTTTTTTGTTTCTTTTTATTCTTTTTATTTTTTATTTTATTTATCTATTTTTTTTTTGTTCTTTTCTTCCCTTTTACGATCCCTCTTGATCGAAAACCTACGCCACCCCTTTTTTTCTTTTGTTTTTTGTTCTCTTCATCCCCCAAAAGAAAAGCTCTACCTTGTAACTTGTCCCATCTGTGTGCAGCCCTGTGTGGCTGATAAAGAAACTTATCTATCTATCTATCTATCTATCTATCTATCTATCTATCTATCTATCTATCTATCTATCTATGTATCTATCTATGTATCTATCTATCCATCCATCTATCCATCCATCCATCCATCCATCCATCCATCCATCCATCTAACCATTCATTTATGTATCCATCGTTCATCCGTCTATCCGTCCGCCTTCCTATCCGTCTTTCCGTCTGCTTTCCCTTCCATCTGTCCGTCTGTCTGAATGTCTGTCAATCTATTGACACTCCCCACACATCAATAATTTCAAAGTTTCAATTTTTCG
>NC_043001.1:124832436-124852436 GCF_006345805.1 Octopus sinensis | reverse complement strand
CCAAGATCCGAGAAAACACACTGACAGAGAGACAGAACGGATTTTATATAATAGATATATACAGAGAGAGAGAGAGAGAGAGAGAGAGAGAGAGAGAGGAGAGAGAGAGAGAATTTACCTCTTAAAAATAAATAAATAAATATATATATTCACATTTATATACCCGTATCTATATGAAGTATATGTACTTATATACAAATATATATATATATACATATAATATATATATATATATATATAATATATATATATATATATTATATATATATATATTATATATATATATATCCTTCATTTGTTTCAGTCACTTGACTGCGCCCATGCTGGAGCATCACCTTTAGTCGAGTAAATCGACCCCAGGACTTATTCTTTGTAAGCCTAGTACTTATTCTATCGGTCCCTTTTGCCGAACCGCTAAGTTACGGGGATGTAATCACGCCAGCATCGGTTGTCAAGCGGTGATGTGGTGAGGGACAAACACAGACATACAAACACTCACACACAAACATATATATATATATATATATATATATATATATATATATATATATATATATATATATATATATACGATGGGCTTCTTTCTGTTTCCGTCTACCGAATCCATTCACAAGGCTTTGGTCGGCCCGATGCTATAGCAGAAGACACTTGAACAAATTGCCATGCAGTGGGACTGAACCTGGAACTATGTGGCTGGTAAACAAGCTACTTACCACACAGCCACGAAGTATATGTACGTATATAATATATATACAATAGTAAATCCTCCCAAAGAAAACGAAGAACAAACACAAGAAAAAACAACAACGTGAGGACTTGGTAAATGCAAAGTATTAGCAGACACTCAGGGAAGGAAAGAAAGGTGGTTTTACGTTTCGAGCAAAGCTCTTCGTCAGAAACAGGAAACAGAGGAAAGTCCAAGAGAAAAGGAAGATGAAGGAAAAAAATCGCCAACGATTCACATGTGGTTACATTTTGAAAATGTATATATGTATATGTATATGTATGTAAGTATGTGTGTCTGTGTGTGTATACATATATGTATACGCACTCATATGTATATACATAACATATATTGGTTTCAATTTTTGGCACAAAGTCAGCACTTTCTGAGGAGAGGTTAGGTTGATGAAATCGATCTAAGTGCTCAACTGGTGTTTATCTTATCGACCCCGAAAGGATGAAAGGCAAAATCGACTCTGGCGGCATTTGAACTCTGAACGTAAAGTTCGAGGAAATACCGCTAACCATTTTGTTCAGGAAATTTCGTAAACAAACACCCCAAATAGTCTCTGCCTCCACAAAACAGGATGGTTAAAATCCCTAAATGCTAATAAAATTGCTTATTGAACAATGAAAACCTGGACAGAAATATATAAACATATAACCGTTACTCATTACTTTAAGGCGTTAGCACGCCGGGCAAAATGCTCAGCGGTATTTCGTCTGCCGTTACGTTCTGAGTTCAAATTCCACCGAGGTCGACTTTGCCTTTCATCCTTTCGAGGTCGATAAATTAAGTACCGGTTGCATACTGGGGTCGACCTAATTGACTGTCCCCCCGCAAAAAAAAATTTCGGGCCTTGTGCCTAGAGGAGAAAAGATTACTCATATACTTTTGTGAACATAAAAGCACAAGTGAAGCAACTTTCTATACTAAGCGCTGACTAATAACCACAACCTTGCAAATGAAAATAAAAAATATCCTACATAAGAACAATAACAAGTACTGAAATAAACAGCCAAAGCCTACCACCTACTTGCATTCTTTTGTGGAAAAGGTTGAGCCACCCAATTACTAAATGTTTAAATACTGGACTTTGTAGACTTTGTAGGCAAAAGGATTAAATCCAGTAATACCAAAAGCAACAAAAATACTGTCACACCTTGTGCTTACTTAACAAAGGAGAAACACTTACAGACTTGTTTGCAAAGTTCAATCAGCTAGTGATGAAAACTTTTCCACTCGCAAGAGGACGGGTAACGACTCAGAAATTCGAGTCCGTGTGAATCACGCAAGGAGCGATGACCTCGCCTCGTAATTACTGATCAACGCAGAATGTGTGTCGTTAGCCAGCTGGAAGAGATGTTTTCCTGGGGCTATAAACGTCAGTAGCACTGTCCCGTATAGGACGCCACACTTGGTTGGCAATTATATATTACGATTCCGTATTGCTACTGTTTATATCTCGCTCAGAGATTTAATATCGCGTATATATATATATGTATATATATATATATATAATTTACATTATATAATTAGGGCTTAGTAAAATAAATTACTTTGCCACATACTGAACTTAGTAGAAATAGCAGCCAAAAAAAATTTTTCTTAGCATTTCTACTACTTAAAGAAAATTTCGCTCAGATAATGTTTACTCCAGACAGCTCACGAAGGTTTGGGGTTAAATACAGAAAAATATCACAAGTACATAGATCCCCCAAACCTTCGTGAGCTGTCTGGAGTAAACATTATCTGAGAGAAATTTTCTTTAAGTAGTAGAAATGCTAAGAAAAATTTTTTTTGGCTGCTATTTCTACTAAGTTCAGTATGTGGCAAAGTAATTTATTTTACTAAGCCCTAATTATATAATGTAATATTTTGAATTCGCCTTAAATGGTCCTTTTACATACTGAACACTTGGTGAAATTGATAAATTAATTAATTTTACCCTCAATTGTTGATATATATATATATATATATATATATATATGATATGTGACAATTATTCGGTAGCCATGATAAAACTCCGAGTTTCGGATGCCGAGGCAGAAAACTACGGTGCCATCTCTTCAGTTATCCGGCCATCGGATAACTGAAGAGATGGCGGCGTGGATTTCCACCTCGGCATCCGAAACTCGAAGTTTTATCATGGGTACCGAATAATTGTCACATATTACATTTACAGATAAATTCCTCTATTTACATAATATTGAAGTCTCTTTCTTTCTTTTGTTATCTTACCGTTTTTATCAATATATATATATATATATATTATATATATATAATATATATATATATATATATATATATATATTATATTGAGGGTACTACTATTCGTAGATACCAACACGCTAAGCGTAGATACCAACACGCTAAGAGGGACCAATGCAGTCAAAACTACTAAAAATAAACAAAATTTTACCGAATGCAAAACTTCAAAACACATCATTTTAAAAAAGAATTCAGTTTGCATGCATGTATGTATCTATCAATATTTATATATACCTATCTCTCTCTCTATATATGTATGCACGTGCACACATATATATATATATATATATATATATATGTGTGTGTGTGTGTGTGTGCGTGTGTAGACAGAGGCAGAAAGAAAGCGAGAATGAGAGGGAAAGAAAGAAAGAGAGAAGAGAGGGAGAGAGATATGAAGGGGAAAGAGAAGTCAGAATGAATTAACCGAAGAGAAAAATACTGGTTATTTAAATATGTATTAGATGAAAAAAGTGAATAATAAAAAAAAAATTAAGATATACAGAAAAAGCTCAATGAAGAGAAACGGAAAGAAAGAAAGCTAAATGAAAAATAAATATGAATGAAAGAAAACAATTTAATCAAAAGACAGACGCCTTTTCGCAATATTTTTAAATAAGTCCTTTCTCAGATGAGTAATTAGCAATTATAAGAAGAGACGAACTGGGAAAATCGTTTGAACGTTGAAAAGAATGAGTTATGATAAAGACTGTTTTCTATACGAATATGTAACAAAGAAGGGTTTCTTTATGGGCTGGAAAAATAATTTATTTGTTACATTATTAGGAAAGGTGTTCATGCAATATAATTAATGAAAACATTCAGATGAAACAAGCATAATATGACGCGTATACTCTTTACTCTTTTACTCTTTTACTTGTTTCAGTCATTTGACTGCGGCCATGCTGGAGCACCGCCTTTAGTCGAGCAAATCGACCCCGGGACTTATTCTTTGTAAGCCCAGTACTTATTCTATCGGTCTCTTTTGCCGAACCGCTAGGTGACGGGGACGTAAACACACCAGCATCGGTTGTCAAAAGCAATGTTAGGGGTACAAACACAGACACACAAACATATACATACACACTTATATATATATATATATATATATATATATATATAATATATATATATATATATATATATATACATATACATATATACGACAGGCTTCTTTCAGTTTCCGTCTACCAAATCCACTCACAAGGCATTGGTCGGCCCGGGGCTATAGCAGAAGACACTTGCCCAAGATGCCACGCAGTGAGACTGAACCCGGAACCATGTGGTTGGTTAGCAAGCTAATTACCACACAGCCACTCCTGCGCCTATAGAAAGTTTTTGTTAGAAACACCACATTTGGGCTAATTTTTTACATATATTATACATCTTCAGGTGCCGTGGTATGTCTTCCTCGATCAGTCTAGGTTGAATATGCAGCTACAAAAGCTTCTATTAGGAGAATGTACACCAACTCGACCCGAGACACTTCCAATATGGCGAGAGTGGAGAACGTCATGGCGACATTCTGTGAGAATGGCGGCAAATTTGATTGTGTTTATAAGGTGTATTCGCGGAAAGTCTAGATGAACTATCGAACTATCGCGTGAACAACAGTTTATTGGATAACAACAGTTTATTGGATAACAATTAAGCTTGCGAACATGATGGAATTATGATTTCTATGTTGCAAAATGCAGGATAGAATCCAGTACTATAAATATATGCTTTTGATTGTAGGTAGCGGACGTATAATATGCGTAATTCCGCGTTTTATCTTTGAGTAAGGCACTCCACTTCATGTTGCTGTACTTCACTCAGCTGAAAAAGAGTAAAAGCGGCAACTAGGGGAAATTAACCCTGCAACGTTCAGGGAAAATGCTTAAATATCACGGACTCGGTGAAAGCTCGCAGTTAATGGGCACACAATCTCGAAACAGACAGACTTTAGCTTAATGTTTACCATGTCCTGATTCAAGCGTAGTTTGAATTAACGTTATCGTGCTGACTACATTATGTGTGTTGGCATTTACTTCACTCTAACCTATTTCTTTACTACCCACAAGGGGCTAAACACAGAGAGGATAAACAAGGACAGACAAACGGATTAAGTCAATTATATCGACCCCAGTGCGTAACTGGTACTTATTTAATCGACCCCGAAAGGATGAAAGGCAAAGTCGACATTGGCGGAATTTGAACCCAGAACGTAACGGCAGACGAAATACCACTAAGCATGTCGCCCGGCGTGCTAACGATTCTGCCAGCTCACTTCACTCTAACCTATTTAGTCTGATCTACAATTTCTGCTAAATCATTGGCTTGTGAGCCAAAAGAGCAGTCTCCTCATGATCGTTTGATCTGTGAGAAATAGCAGCCAAACCACCCCAAAATACACAGAACTGTCTTAATTAAGGATATAGATATAGATAGATAGACGTATATGTGCCCAGATACACAAATATATATGTATATGGATATATTAAACATTCCTTTTTTAACGGAGCAATTTTTGTGTAGCTATACACAAATTCAATGTGAGAATGAATAACAATTGATAACCTAGTAACAATAGAACTTAAGTCTCCAACACTGTTTAATATCGGTTATATTGTTTATTCCCTAACAAGATTTACTGTCACTTTTACCCCTTTATAAACATTTAAACAATATTTGTAATGATTTTTGAACCCTGCACAGTTTGAATCCCGACCTCTCTTTCTCGTCCGAATTCTACCTTCTTCATAATGTGGTTCTAGACGAGATTATAATGTCTGGGGCGTCTCTCATCATGGATACTCTCGATTAAGTCTGAACATAGGTTAAACCACAACAAAACATGCGTTATACAACTATATTTCTATAGCAGGACGCTGGTTGACTTTTTCACGTGCCTCTGCCTTCTTCGAGCCAGCTTTGCTTTTCGCCCTCTGGGTCGATAAATATAGTACCAAATCCGGCAATGCGAGGGATGAGCTACACCCAAACTTAAACTGCCTGAGACAATACATGCCAAATGTATGACATTCTCCCTGTAACTCTATCAAAAGTTGAGAGCCCTGGGAAGCATAACATCTGTTTATTTTATTACATCTACATTATTTCTGTTTATCTATACCATACATTATTAGATGTACAAAAACTGGTACTCCGTAAGTTACAACGGCGAGTGTTCCAGTTGATCCGATCAACGGAATGGCCGGCTCGTGAAATTAATGTACAGGCGGCTGAACACTCCACAGACACGCGTTCTCAAGGAGATTCAGTGTCACACAGAATGTGACAAAGCCGGCCCTTTGAATTACAGGTACAACTTATTTTTGTTTATTTTTGAGTGGTTGGTGTACACACAGCACACCATATTTTATACACCCTGTTTAGGCTCAGCTCTCTTTAACTTGCTTTAACATTTTCAGTCAAAGACAACGAACAAAGGTTGCATCCATGACCTTTGTCAGACTCTCTGAGAAAGATAAGAAGTTATATTAAGATCGGAGACCCAGGCTAAAGTTTTACAACAAAATAAGCTCCACTATGTACACTCTGGGTCCAGGTGCTTATGTTAAATTGGGGTTCGACGAACCCTTAGCCTTTCTACCATGGAATTCTTTTCTTTCTGGTGTCCCCAGCCGCTTATGGCATTTTAAACCTAGTGTAACCCACTTGGGCATCTTAAACCTAGTGTAACCCACTTCTTTACTGATTTGAAATCAAGTAAGTTTTTTCAGAGGGAAGGAGAGAAAGTGAGGCTGAGAGAGAAGAACTGAGTCAAGCATTGTTATTTTATTTATCAATCCTGTAAAGATTGCAAGGCAAAACTAACCTCGGTGCATTTCGAACTTAGTACGCTGAAAGAGGGAAAGAAAATTGCAGCACTATCCAATGCCACAGTTTGAGCTTATTAAACTGAGTAGATTAGAACAATGTAAAAGGAAGGAACTTACTTAAGAACATAACGCACCACCGGTCCAGGAATTGAACCTACGACTTTATAATCATGAGCTGAATATCCTAACCACATTGCCACGAGCTTTCACTTGTTCAGTTGTTATGCGTGAAATATAAATGAAATATTATAATTAAGAAATATATGCAATAATTAAAACGGAACAAATTAGTGTTAGGCCAACGAGGACATCTTTATTGATAGCCACATCTTCGACGACATATCTATTATGATATATCGATTAACTTTCAAATCAGAATTAGTCTTTGCTAGTGATTATGCCATTGCAACCTGATTGTAAAACTAAAAATTGGTTTAGATGCTTTCCTTGTTGTTGTTGTTTTGGTTGGTTTGTAAGTTAATATCGTTGACTAAAGTTTGTTTCACTCGAATACTTCATATTAATATTATTATCATCACAAGAGGAAAGAACTGTAGAAACATAAATAGGGAATTATGGGCGGCGACACCAATCGATGAGTTAATCCAGAGAGAAATGTCTCAAGTGGTAAATTTTTTTTCTAGGAGATTACTTTATAAATACATTTTTTTTTTAACATTTGAAGTTTTTAGTTTATATACTTGAATATGTTTGTTTGTTTTGTTTGTCTTAGTGCTTCTTAAATTAATGTTTTATCTTTCTATTTTATAAAAATATTTTCTGTGTCTCTCTCTCTTTCTCTTTTTCTAACTTAATATTATTTAATTTAATCTTGGATGTGTTTTGCTTTTATTTGTTTGCTGTACTGCTTTGTTTCTTTACTTAATGTTTCTATATTTTTGCCCTTAAAATTTGTAAGTAAATGAATTTATAAATATATAAAGAGTTTCTGTATTTTTGCTACTTTTCTTAAACAGCTTCAGATTTTTCCGCGAAATGTTTTTTTCTGAAATAGAATTAAATAATATTTGAAATTAAAAGTGATATATACACATATTAAAGAAGAAAAAAAAAAAGGAACTATGTTACTATATACAAAGTGGTATAAATTATATAATATTAAAATTTTCTTTTTTATGATAATGGCTTCTGATTTAGACACAATTGTGAGAGTAGAAAATGAGTCAATATATGGACCCTAGTATTTGATTGGCACTTTATTTTATACAACAACTGAATCTCTTGCCTTGCACCATTAGTTTCAGACCATCATCTCCGTGCTATCACATGGTAAGAACTTGTGGTTTTTCTAGAGGCATTAGAACTTTTAAGTTCATTCTAATTCATTCCTTTATCAACCCTGCGCTGAATATTCGCTCTTATTGCGATATAAAGGTGACGAGTGACAGTAGGTATATATCATTGTTCATATCTCCGAATGTCACTATTGTATGTCTCTACCCTAAATACTGGGGCACAAGTGTATTGGTGAAAGTGTTCTTGACTTTATCAATCTGTTTCTGGTATGAGTCCTTGGTCCTATACACGATGCAGAGAGATGAACAGACCTATTTGGCGTACCATTTTCAACAGTTTTCGCTTTTTGACACTCAGGTCTCTGTGAGTCGTTGTTTGAAGGGCAATAGGACACCTCTAATGATTTTTAAATGTAACACAAAGTAAGAGCCTTTCCCGCTGTTATACATAGTGTTCGAGCAAAAAGAGGCTATGCCGCGGAACAGGGTCCTCTCAAATGGCATTTTTCAGGGAAATTACCCGTATCCAGAGCATTTACCTGAATAGGTGACAAAACAATGTCGCGCAAAGTAATTTTGCGACATTCTAATGAATCTTCCAATCCTTTGCCATTAATCATTATTTCTAACATAGATACAAAGTTTGAAATTCTGGGTTGTAAACAGCCGTTTATATTAACCCCCGTACTTGACCGATACTTATTTTATCGACTCCCGGGACACAAAAGCAAAGTTGACCTTAGCGAGATATGAACTCAATAATCATTCTTTTTTTTTTATTTGCCATTAAAGGCTCGTACACACAACGCAGTAGACTTTAAAAACACGGTCGCTACTATGCAAACTGAGTTGGACGTAGTTTTATGAAAGCAAGATAAGGGGTAGAAGAAACAATATACAAAGAAGAGATTGACAATTTGAATAATAAAACAAAATATAATTTAAATTAAGAGAAACATAGAAGACACTAAGAGTTACCTGGCTCCTTTTGAGTGAGAACTCACTGGATTGACTGGAGCAGAGCACCTGACAACTATCCCCTTCTGCTATTCCTCATACTCAGTTCTGGCGTATCCGAAAGCACCCGTTGGTATTTTTAATGAGTTATGAGGGTTTGTAAAACCCCAACGTATTCGGGTTCAGTTTCCTTCAAATTCCCATGATACCATAACATGCTAATGATAATTTTACTAATAGTCTATTTTTCACAAGTTTATTAACATATCCATCTAAATTCTCATCCGCGAATGATTTTGATATGAACATCGTTTCTCCCACTACAGTGTGTTCATTTCCTGTGTTATCTAGCTGGGCTACTGTGGGCTACATGACATTATCCTGAGTTGATGCGGGTCTCTGTAGACTTTTTGTCATCTTTTGTTGAAACTGAGAATCTTTTGCTTCTCAGTTTTTTGGTTTTATTTTCTTTCACCTCTCAGTAGTGTTTGTTTTTCGTCCTCTTCAACCTACTGTTCATAACATAGTAAAAAGATGGCGCTACTAGTTGCTACAATTGCGGAACAAAGAGTCTGATCTAGTTTCCAGGGGTGAATACAGCTCATTTTCCTCACCTTCTCAATAATGTCTGGAACCATGAAATTCAAAATGCATTTTGAATTTGTCACTATTGCTCTCTTCCGCCTTTACATTTCCTTTGCTTTAAAACCCCTCCAGGGAAAAAGCACTCAAATGAATTTTTACTAACACAGATATAACAATCGAATCATTTTCCCTGCACCGTTAATCTCAAGCCCATCATCTCCGTGCTTGCGAGTAATAAGAACTTGCGGTCTTTCTGGAGCCATCAGAACTTCTAAGTTCATCCTGACTCCGCTCGATCATATGCTTCCATTGTCAGCTCTGCGCTGAATATTCGCTCTGATTGCAATACAAAGGCGACCTGTGCCAAGGGGTATATATCATTGTCGATATCTCCGAATGTTGCTATTGTATGTCTCTAGGACACAAGTGTATGGGGGAAGGTGTGCTTGACTTTTTCAACCGGTTTCTGTGACGAGTCCTTGACCCAGAGAACAACAGAGCAAGACAGATGCATTTGGCATACCATTTTCAACAGAATGTTTCGCTTTTTGATACTCAGGCCTCTCTGAGTCGTTGTTTGAAGGGCAGTAAAACTCCTCTACCTATTTTTAAGTATTACACGGAAGGTAAGTGCTTTTTCCGCTGTTGTACACTGTTCGAGCAAAGAGAAGCTATGTCGTGCAACATGGTCTACTTGAATGGATTTTTTCGGGGAAATTCCCCGTGTCCGGAGCTTCCACCTGATCTGTCACAGACAAAGCTAATATTTGAATTTAAGAAGGCAGTAAGCTGGCAGAATCGTTAGCACGCCGGGCAGAATGCTTAGTGGCATTTAATCCGTCCTTACGTTCTGAGTTCGAATTCCGCCGAGGCAGACTTTGCCTTTCATCCATGAGGGGGTCAATAAAATAAGTACCAGTAGAATACTTGTGTCGATGTAATCGGCTTACCCCTCCCACAAAATTGTTGTCCTTGTGACAAAATCTAAAACCTATATTTTCACTTAAGACGGTAAATTGGTAGATTCGTTAGCGCGTCGGAGAAAATGCTTAGCGGCATTTGTTCTGGCTCTTTATGTTCTGAGTTCATATCCCGCCGAAGTCAGATTTGCCTTTCATCTTTTCGGGATCGATAAAGTACCACTCAAGTACTGGGCTCGATGTAATTGAGTGACCCCCGCCTCCCACTAAAAATTGCTGATTTTTCTGCCATAATGGGAAAACTATTAATAATTTTCACTAGGCGAATTACACACACACACACACACACATCCCTGCGCACGTATACACACAAATGTGTGTGCGTGTGTTAGTATCATTGTTGTTTGTTGAATCTTTTAAAATATCCGTAGAGCGTTAATTTTACTCTCTTTTTGCTATAAGCCCAGTCTACCCCGACTACTTATTTATTTTGGGTATCTATCCATTCTCTGTCCCTTCGTTTTCCTTTTGCTTGTAATCAGTAATTTTCTGTTCACTCATTTTCTTGCGGGGAAGGTACAGCTACTTCGTTTTAAGTGGGTATTTTTGCATAAAAAGAGCAAAACAAAAGAAAAAGTACCTAAAGATTCGAATCAATACAGATCCCACACTGCTGAGAACTTCTCTGCTTATCAAACTTTCAATTCACGTCTGTTAAAATCCAGTTTTCAGAGTTCATAAGAATCAGAGTCCCTAAGAATAGATCTAGTTAATTTTTTAACCACCATAACAATTGTTTCTCATTCAGGCAGAATACAAGAACTTTGAGGAGTTATTCGATCACAGCGACTCCAATACTTGACCGGTGCTTTAGTTTATCGCTGATATTGATTGTTTTAAGATAAAACTACGGCTTTAGAATCTACTAGAGTCTTCTCTCTTCGGTATCTCCTAAGGCGGCGAGCTGGCAGAAACGTTAGCACGTCGGGCGAAATGCTTAGCGGTATTTCGTCTGCCGTTACGTTGTGAGTTCAAATTCCGCCGAGGTCGACTATACCTTTCATTCTTTCGGGGTCGATAAATTAAGTACCAGTTACGCACTGGGGTCGATGTAATTGACTTAATACCTATGTCTGTCCTTGTTTGTCCCTTCTATGTTTAGCCCCTTGTGGGTAATAAAGAAATGGGTATCTCCTACTGAGGAAGACGAAGAGTCAGAAACGCGTCTGGGAGTCCACTAGGAGAAGATACTAAGCAAATAAGGTGTTTTAATAACTTTTACCGTAAGCGACAGCAAGTTCTCCACGGTAACTACAGTGAATTTGTCTTTAGCTGAAGGCAAAATTAACTACAGTGGGAAAGATCTCGAACAAGTAATGAAATAATTTTGTCTAATGCTTAAACTATTTTGCTAATACATCGCCATTAATTCTAGTTTTGGTCTTGAATTTGAAGGGATCGGGTTAATCGATAAATTCCACAGCAGTACTTGACAGGTACTTTAATTTATCAACCCCGGAGGAGTGAAAAGTTAAGTTAACCACAACAGGATTTGAACTCAGAATGTAAAAAACCGGAAGAAATACTGTAAGGTATTTCCAGACGCTCTAACGATTGTCTCACTCCATTACTCTTAAAATACAATTGTTTCTAATTTAGACACAACGCCAGCAATTTTTGAATGGAGATAGTTAATCAATAACATTTGCCCATATAACTGACTGGTACCTTATTTTGTCGAGGGATAAGAAGTTCAAAAAGTTAATTTTGAACTTAGTAGGTTTTGAACTCAGCTAGTCGGAACGTCAGTATAAATAAGAAAAAGCTTTTTACTCGACGCTTAAATCGAGTTCAATAATACGTTATTATATACTTATGTAAGAAATGTCTTTCACTTACCTTCATTAATAATAATTGATATTATGATAAAAGACCTGCTCAAGTTACGTTGATAATTTTAACGGTCTGGTTCTTTCGTTTCCAAGATTCCCAGACAAAATAATGATAATTAAACGCTTCAATGGCAATAGCGTAAGTAATGCTTATAAAAAATGTAACGAATATTAACCCGGGTACCATGAAATTAGGTTTTTCGAAGCTTAAGATAAATGTTGCGGCTGTAAAAGTTACAAGGCCCAAAAGGCAGAATATATCAGCAAAAAAATTCTCTTTGGCTTTCTTCGTTCCGGGATTTTTCAAGAATTCTGTAAATGGTTTTGTTTTTCGCACAACATCGTATTCATAACCGCACACCTCACACGAATTTTTTAATGAAGACATTAGCCATTTTTCGAGACATGAAAGATGGACTATACTCATAGTGCCGCGACAAAAACATGGAGAGACGAGATCAGTTGTACTATTAGATTCGTGACAAATACGACACGATGCATTCTCGTTTCCATCCATTTTGCCCTCTTTTCTCTTTGTTTTTCCTCTTAGATAGTTTTTTTTTCTATTAAAATTCGTACCTACGCGAAAAACAAACTGATAATAGCGACTGTATTGTGTGATCCAGCGAAAAAGTTCATGAAATACTTGAAGAAATATAGTGTCATTAACCAGCTTTCATCTTACATACAACCAACCTGCCCGAGTCCAGATATAACATATAGATATTCAATATGTTCAACAGATAAATCTATTGGTATAATAAATACCTATAAAAAGGAACTAATATCTTGGTATCGGCTCCTCGATCGCTTTCATTAACCCTTTTAGATATATTGGTATTCAGCGTATTATACGCCCTATACCATCGCGTTTGTTTTACTGTATAAAACACTTAAGTTATGACAACATACTTGGCGTTTGATTGTGACGTGTTTATCAACTCTTTGAATTAACTTCGTTAGAAAGACAGGAAAAAAATTTTTTTATGAATTTCTTTTCTTGCCTCTAGATACACACGTTTATACACATACGTTTATACATACGTTTATACACACGTTTATACACATGCACAAAAAACACTCACAGAAACATATATACACGTCTATCTATCTATCTATCTATCTATCTATCTATCTATCTATCTATCTATCTATCTATCTATCTATCTCTCTCTCTACCTACCTACCTACCTACCTACCTACCTATCTATCTATCTATCTATTTATCTACCTCAGTGTGTGTGTGTATGTATATATATATATATATGCATGTATACATGCATATATGTTTAAATATGTATGTGTATACTTATTCATACATACAAGCACACACACACACACACACACATTCCCATTTATGTGAAAACAAACACATGCATATATGGAAAACTGAAGTAATTATTTAAAGGTCAGTTTAAGAAATAACGGAACACTTATTGGCTCAATAATGAGCGTAGAACCAAATTTATAGTAAAACTTGTGACGACAAGGACTTCAAGTTTCGGCTAGCAGCTCATTTTAAAAGCTGCTCGCCTCTTCAAGCAACTAATTTCATAGCTCTTGGACAGGTGGAAAACAAATTAGAATCCAGTGAGATTTGCAGGATTTGAACTCAGAATATGGCAGAAACCGACAGAAACCAGCTCTTCTATATTCTAATCCAGTGATTTTGAAAGGTGGCGGTGCAACCTCTTAAGGAGCGGCGGAGAATTTTATATGGATCCTAGGTATAAAGGATGCTGGTGTAGGGTATGGGACTCACGCTTGGAAACTGGGATCTTTTCGGTTTGAACGGCAGTTTTTTCTAGCGGTGTCATATGAAATTGTCACCCATAATTATGACCCTAGTATCGATCTATTGCACTTCAATCTGTTTTAGGGTTAGGGTTAGTTAGTTAGGGTTAGCGGTGGGGGAAGGGTATCCTTTTTTCTTCAGAAATGTAAATAAACCCAATCTGTTTCTTAAACGAGGGACATATTCATACGGCACAGAATGTTTTCACCTCAATAGACGTCATTGATTGGTTGAACTTACAGAAATTGAAGAAAAAAACAACAAATATCTTACAAACCATAGAATTTTCTCAATAAAGCCAAGAGAAAAATATGTTTTATAAATACATTCTACCAGTATACGAA
Source organism: Octopus sinensis (assembly GCF_006345805.1). Classification (NCBI taxonomy): domain Eukaryota; kingdom Metazoa; phylum Mollusca; class Cephalopoda; order Octopoda; family Octopodidae; genus Octopus; species Octopus sinensis. The sequence goes on along the minus strand of NC_043001.1, from coordinate 124,837,871 downwards.
GTTTAGTTACGTGAAAATTATTTTAAAAAGCTGCCGTTCAAACCGAAAAGGTCCGGAAACTGCCTTGATAGGTTTAATTCGAACAAATCAACACCAGTACATATATTTAAATCTGGTAATTATTCTATCAGTAGCCATTGCCGAACTGCTACATTTCGGAAGCGTAAACAAACCAACACTGGCTGTCAAGCAGTGGAGGTGAGTAAACAAACACGAACATAAAAACATACATAGAAACGTGTACACACACACACACACACACAGACACACACACACAGAGACACACACACACACACACACACAAACACAGGTGTGGTTGTGTGAAGACAAGCTTGCTTCCCAACCACATAGTTCCGGGTCCTCGGGCTGCCCAAAGTCTTGTGAGTGGATCTGGTTGACGGAAACTGAAGGAATCCCGTTGTGTATGTGTGTGCATGTATATATATATATATATATATATATATATATATATATATATATATATGTTTCTCTCCTTGTTTTTTTTCTGTGTCCCTTTCTGTAGAAGAGCGTAGGCTCGAAACGTAAAAGACTTTTTCTATTCCTGAGCGTTATACTAATATATCTGTTTGTTTTGTGCACCACCTGTCTTCGTCTTTTGTTTTTTTCGAAAATTCTCCCTTTATATATATATATATATATATATATATATATATATATATATATATATATATATATATATATATATGATTCGTTAGCTACTGCACGCATTTTTTTTCTCTCCTTCTTTCTGTGTTTTTCTCTCTCTGTGTATCTTTCTGTTGAAGAGCGTAGGCTCGAAACGTTAAAGACTTGTTTTATTTATATTTCCTGAGCGCCATACTAATACAATTGTTCGTTTGTTTTCCACCTGCCTTCGTCTTTTGTTTATTTTCATAAAGCTTCCCGTTATATATATATATATATGTATCCATATTTATGTGTGTGTCTGTTTGCTCCCACCATAACAATCGCTTGACAACCGATAAACAACTTATAAAGAATAAGTCGATTAAAAATCCTTTAAGGCGGTACTCCAGTACAGCCGCAGTCAAATGAGTGAAACAAGTAAAAGAATATATATATATATATATATATATAACGGGAAGGTTTACGAAAATAAACAAAAGACGAAGGCAGGGGTGGAGTACAAACAAACAAATGTATTAGTATGGCGCTCAGGAATAGAAATAGAACAAGTCTTAAGGATAAAATCGATATAAGATTATCAAGTAGCCAGCGTGTAAAAACCACTTAAGGTAAAAAAATTAATACTGAGTATATAATTTTTAAAAAATACATTATTACATTAACGGCTGTTACTATTAGTAAAACAACATACTGGAAAGGGACGATAAAGTCAAACTACTTTATCAAAATATATACACGTGCTGAAGTCCAGGAAAAGAACAAAGAAAGAATACTTTTAAGACGAGTCAGTTGTATATCGAAACGATTCCACAACCAGCGCTGTAACACGCTCTCCACTTGTCAGTGCAAACATAATCTGAAATATGGAAGCACTCCGTCGGTTACGACGATGAGGGTTCCCGTTGATCCGAATCAACGGAACAGCCTGCTCGTGAAATTAACGTGTAAGTGGCTGAGCACTCCACAGACACGTGTACCCTTAAGGTAGTTCTCGGGGATATTCAGCGTGACACAAGGCCGGTCCTTTGAAACACAGGTACAACAGAAACAGGAAGTAAGAGTGAGAGAAAGTTGTGGCGAAAGAGTACAGCAGGGATCACCACCATCCCTGCCGGAGCCTCGTGGAGCTTTAGGTGTTTTCGCTCAATAAACACTCACAACGCCCGGTCTGGGAATCGAAACCGCGATCCTATGACCGCGAGTCCGCTGCCCTAACCACTGGGCCATTGCGCCTCCACAACCTGAAATATATAAATATAAACACTTATACATACCATACGAACACAACGTATCCACAGAGCATATACAGATGTTCATACTTATACATCCATGAAAGGATTTCTGTCTTGTCCATCTCAGCCAGGTGTGTATAACCAAATTAATTCAGCACTGAATATTTTTCGGTTTAATATTTATCAATTAAATATAAGGATAAAATCTATTTAAGATTTTATCGAGCAGCCAGCGTGTAAAACTAATTAAAGTAAAAAATTAATACTAAGCATGCAATTTTTTAAAAATACATTATTACATTAACAGATGTTACTATAAGTAAAGCCACACGCTGGAAAGGGACGCTAAAGTCAAACTACTTTATCAAAGTATACACACGCGCTGAAGTCGAGGAAATGAAAAAAGAAAAAATTCTTTTAAAATGGATCAGTTGCATAATATGCTCTCCACTCGTCAGTGCAAACAACCAGCGTGTGTGTATATTTTGATAAAGTAGTTTGACTTTAGCGCCCCTTTCCAGCATGTGGCTTTACTTATAGTAACAGCCCTTAATGTAATAATTATATATATATATATGTATATATATTATATATATATATATAATATATATATATATATATATATATATATACAACGGTCTTTCACACAGTTTCCGTCTACCAAATTCACTCAAAAAGTTATTGGTCGACCTGGGGTTATTGTACAAGACATTTGCCCAAGACAGCGCGCAGTGAGACTGAACCCGAAATCACATGATTGCAAAACTGCTTATTTGCGACAATCAAAAACAATTATAACGATAACAACGACAACAACAGCAATGATAAACGACTTTCAATATGGCAATCAGTAAATAAATAAAACTGAATATATACCATCTACATATACTATTCTCTTATCTATAGGATTTTGCTGTGGTAAATAGTCACTCGCGTGAAACTAGTACTCGAAAGTAAATTACTTTGACCTAATATTATGACGTGTATGGAATCGTTATAGCGCCGGATAAAATGCTAAGCGGTATTTCTTCCGTCTTTACATCCCGAGTTCCATTTCCACCGAGGTCGACTTGTCTTTCATGGTCGATAAAATGAGTTCCTGTCAAGTTCTGGGGTGGATGTAAACGACTCTTCTTCCCCTAAAAACCGCTGGCCATGTACCAGATATTTTTTATACGTTTCAGTCATTAGAATATGGTCATACTGGGGCACTGCCTTGAAGAATTTTTTGGAATGAATCGACCCCAGTACTTATTCTTTTTTTTAAAGTTTGGTACTTATTTAATAGGTCGCTTTGCCGAATCGCTAAGTCACGGGGACATAAACACACCAACACCAGTTGTCAAGTGGTGATGGGGAGAGAAACACAGACACACACATAGATGCACATATATATTCGACAGGTTTCTTTCAGTTTCCGTCTACCAAATCCACTCACAAGGCTTTGGTAGAAAATAGTTGCCCAAGGTGTCACGTAGTGGGACTGAATCCGGAACCATGTGGTTGGAAAGCAAACTTCGTACCACACAGCCACACCTACATTAGAATCTTGGTAAAAAGAATCGAGGAAAAAGTGTTGAGAGACAGTTAAAAAAAAAATCTTTGAGAAGCAGAGTTTTTCACTGATGAGCATAAATAACAGCCATATCTTTCCACAGATCTTATTCTATCGTGATAAATAGAAGAACATTGGTCAATGTAAATAATTCCTGATATGCAACAAAGACCGAATGGTCACGGATGGCATCTTTTTGATCACTTACTTGTCTGTTTGATCGGAGCTGACACCACCACCATTACCATCGTCTGCGTCGCAGGGAATTTAACTCACGACTTTACCATCATGAGCCGAATAACCCTAACCACTAAGCCACGCGCCCTCACTTCAAAAATGGATGGATGGAAGCACTCCGTCGGTTACGACGACGAGGGTTCCGGTTGATCCGATCAACGGAACAGCCTGCTCATGAAATTAACGTGTAAGTGGCTGAGCACTCCACAGACACGTGTACCCTTAACGTAGTTCTCGGGGATATTCAGCGTGACACAGAAAGTGACAAGGCCGGTCCTTTGAAATACAGGTACAACAGAAACAGGAAGTAAGAGTGAGAGAAAGTTGTGGTGAAAGAGTACAGCAGGGATCACCACTATCCCTGCCGGAGGCACGTGGAGCTTTAGGTGTTTTCGCTCAATAAACACTCACAACGCCCGGTCTGGGAATCGAAACCGCGATCCTACGACCGCGAGTCCGCTGTCCTAACCACTGGGCCATTGCGCCTCACTTCAACAATAACAACAGCATAAATATACCAAAGTGCTTACTGTATGACAATTCTTTTGGCTGGAAATTTTAACATGGCTGCTGTCTCCTCACGAACTTTTATAATGGAGTATATTGCCTAGAGTAAATGACTACAGGCGTTCAATACATGATGTAATTATTTTGAATTACATATTTCTTATTGTGATTCCCTATTGGCTGCGGGATTTATGCCCGAAAAATGATAATTTACCATCAGAATTTGTTTTATTCACCGTCAGAGTCATATTCTCTTTCTCATAAATCCCTTACTGCAGATTAAATAATCCGGACATCTCTAGTCTTTTCAATCAAACAATTCGCCTGCCTTTTTGCCTGCCAGCCTACCGATCGACCTACCGACTGGCTTACCGAACGGCCTGTCTCTCTACCTACTCACTACATACACAATATTTTCTACCCTCTTATAAATACGGCATGCCTTCCCTTTTAATTTAATTTTTTTATTTTTTATTTTATTTTTTTTTGTTCTTTTCTTCCCTTTTACGATCCCTCTTGATCGAAAACCTACGCCACCCCTTTTTTTTTGTTTCTTTTGTTTTTTGTTTTTTTTCATCCCCCAAAAGAAAAGCTCTACCTTGTAACTTGTCCCATCTGTGTGCAGCCCTGTGTGGCCAATAAAGAAACTTATCTATCTATCTATCTATCTATCTATCTATCTATCTATCTATCTATCTATCTATCTATCTATCTATCTATCTATCTATCTATCTATCTATCTATCTATCTATCTATCTTTCTGGCAGAATCGTTAGCACGCCAGGCGAAATGCTTAGCGGTATTTCGTCTGCCGTTACGTTGTGAGTTCAAATTCCGCCGAGGTCGACTTTGCCTTTCATCCTTTCAGGGGCGATTAAATAAGTACTAGTTACGCACTGGGGTCGATGTAATCGACTTAATCGGTTTGTCTGTCCTTGTTTGTCCCCTCTGTGTTTAGCCCCTTGTGGGTAGTAAAGAAATCTATCTATCTATCTATCTATCTATCTATCTATCTATCTATCTATCTATCTATCTATTTGTCCGTCTGTCTGCCTGTCTCCTTTGAAATATTACAATGGATACAGAGATTAATACGATAAATTTCAAAGCGGGACTAGCAAATCATTTAACTTCATTTTCGAAAGAAAGTGCACATCACGACAAGCATAAGTAAATTTATCTTCTCTGGAAAGGATGGAAGTATTAACTTTACTATAGAATGGGAAATAATAAGTGAAGCAGCCCCTTACATAATC
>NC_043001.1:124824936-124827436 GCF_006345805.1 Octopus sinensis | reverse complement strand
ATTTACACTATCCCAGTATTTGGAATTCTATCTTATACCTTTAAGAGCTGCCTAGGTCTTGTTCATTGTCGAACAGTCCACAACATCTATAATCATAGACATTCCAGCCGTGGCCATCCCACCGTTTTACATTATCAAGGTGTCCTTGGTTTTTCTCAGATAATATATTGCGATCTGATGACGATTTGGTGGCTCTCGCTTGCAATCCAAGCTTATAGAAATACTTCAACGTTGTCACGTATCTATAGCAGTTTGTGGAGGCGCAATGGCCCAGTGGTTAGGGCAGCGGACTCGCGGTCGTAGGATCGCGGTTTCGATTTCCAGACCGGTCGTTGTGAGTGTTATTGAGCGAAAACACCTAAAGCTCCACGAGACTCCGGTAGGGATGGTGGTGATCCCTGCTGTACTCTTTCACCACAACTTTCTTTCACTCTTTCTTCCTGTTTCTGTTGTACCTGTATTTCAAAGGGCCGGCCTTGTCGCACTCTGTGTCACGCTGAATATCCCCGAGAACTACGTTAAGGGTACACGTGTCTGTGGAGTGCTCAGCCACTTACACGTTAATTTCACGAGCAGGCTGTTCCGTTGGTCGGATCAACCGGAACCCTCATCGTCGTAAACGACGGAGTGCTTCCCACATAGCAGTTTGGACAGAGATATCTCTTCCACACCCACCCCTGTCCCCATTTACTCTGTGACTGTCTCTATTTCTCAATGACTCTCTTTGACTGTCTGTCTCTCGCGACCACTTATCCTCTCTGTAAACCTCCTACTGACCCTCCCTTTGTTGTACTAGTTTATTAAGCAGGGAACACATTCATTATTTAGCACACATGACCAGGTTAAATACGAAAAAAAAAGTTGGATTAAAGAATTAAAGGAATAAGAATACAACAGCAAAATTAGAACAAATCGTAAGGCCAATAAATAAGTCAACAAATGAAATATAACACACATTTTTTAATGTGTGTAATTTCGTCTAAAGTGGGTTTCTGTACACACTATCGCAACGAACAAAGTAAAATAGAATTCTAAATAATGGGATCGTGTAAATATTTGATAAGTGGGTCATTTTCTGTTTATAGCATTCCGTTGTTCTGAGTTTCCTGTCTTTTGACCTTATTCATACGCACACACGCGCACATAATTGGCTGATGCTTTCGGTAGTTTATGTTTGAAAATACTCGATCTATCGGACAACTTTACGGGACTGTGACAAAGCAACAACAATAAAAAAAATACAAGCAAAAAAAAACCCCGAAAACAAACAAACAAAAATACGTTAACCCAAGATGGTGCCGATTGAAAATAATTGACAAAAAAGTATATAGAGTAGATGCACAGTTAGGACATACATCGAGTTAAATTAAAACTAGATAAATGCAACCCATGTATTCATTTGGGTATGAATATAAATGTAATACTACATCCTTTTCAAAACACATTTGGTCCCTAATGAACATTAGAGAAAGCAACTTCACATTAAAATCGGAAAGTGTACAACAGCCATAGTGGTCAATATTAACTATGTGCAACTGACAACTTAAGATTCTGATTCTACTAAGCTACGTCTTAAACAGGGGAGAAGAAAAAAACTTTCACAGGTGTGGTTTTGTAGTAAGAAGCTTACTTCCCAACAACATGGTTCTGGGTTCAGTCCCACTCAGTGGCACCTTGGCAAGTGTCTGCTTTAGACTCGGGCCGACCAAAGCTTTGTGAGTGGATTTGGTAAACGAAACTGAAAGAAGCCCGTCGTATATATATGTCTGTATATATATATATATATATATATATTATATATATATATATATATATATATATATATAATATATATATATATGTATATAAATGTGTTTTGTGTCTGTGTCTGTCCTCCCACCATGGCTTGACAATCGATGTTGGCAACTAACGGTTGAAAATCAGCTCAATGTTGATCCCTGCTAATAATTCAAGAAACAATCTTTTAAGAATAAGTTATTACCTACATTATATTAACATTTGAGGATACCCAAGATAATTAACGCTGAAACCGAACTAAAGTTTAAATCAACGTCGAATTTTACTATCAATTGCAGATGTTTCCGTATAACAAAATGCTATTACATTTCCCTTGTGGTACACGTGGTGTGTGACTGATGAAACAGTGAGATCCCAGAACCATTTTGTTTTTCATTATGGTCCAGAATAATAGTCTCACAGGACGAGCTTGGATTAAATTTCAAGTAACTGAATTAATATGATTATACTCTAAATCATGTGTTGAGAACTTTTCTCTAGCTCGTTATAACACATACATACATATAAATTGCAAGAGAGAGAGAGAGAGAGGGAGAGAAAGAGAGAGAGAGAGAGAGAGAGCAATATATGTTTATGCATGTATATGGTGAGCTCTCCAGTTGTAGAAGATATGAAATTTGCGCAATTATTTGCTAATCAATCTGCGCAGATGAGTGGTTTATAATGATGCTTGTGCTGTGAACTCCCTCCATCAAATCGACAT
>NC_043001.1:124817436-124819936 GCF_006345805.1 Octopus sinensis | reverse complement strand
GGAATTGAAACCGTTTCATACTCAGACGGTATGAAGATTAATTTTCATGTAACTGTATCCTTTGGTATTTTATCATCACAAACAATTATTATAGTTGATAAAAATGCTTGTTTTAGTTCCTCCCTCTCCCCACAGAAGAAATATTGGGCAGCATTCATTCTTAATTATGATGTCTGGTCTGTTTCTTTGATTTCCGAATTTCTTTGTACTGCCATGTCCTATAGCAGGGGTCTCCAAAGTACGGCCCGCCAAGGTTTTTAATCCGGCCCGCCGAGCTGTCCTCCAAAATTATAAAACAAATGTCGAAAAATAAGCCTTGCCGAAATCATACAAAAACAAATATACTTTACACCCCTTTTAATACGTTTGACAAATATAGTACAGCAAATAGACGCAAGACGACGCTAATTGATTTGCCATCAATTAATGTCTTTAAATTGCGCCGGCGAATTAAACATTTATACACTAAACTTTAGTGTAAATATAGGTTCTTTTCCACTCCCCCCGTTTTAACTGACCCATCAGAACCACCATAAAATGAATTAACTTCGCTATCGAGCTACCTATCATTCATCTTAGATAATAGGCGATTGTCAGTGAGATGGATGGTGCTGCTTATAATGAAGCAGAGATTCAATTTCTAGCTTTATTGATGTCGCAGAAAAGTCAACCTATTCCGTCAACTGTCGAGAGAGCAGATACGACAAGTATGACGTTAATAAAAGTCCCGTGCCTAGTATAATAAAAGAAGACAAATATCGATTTATCGATGTTACCTACATCTCACGAGCGATGAATAGAGAGGGTTGAGCCTGACGTTGTGTGGTGGTTTCTAATCCTGGTGCAGTCGCCAATCAGCGTGGAGTAAAGTTCGATGCGCATTCCGTCAGTCAGCACAGACTTGGCGTTTTCGTTGTGCACAAGTGTGAGTCATTTGTCGTCGTCGCTGCCGAAGTGAATGCACGTATCGAGTGACCTGTGAATATTGTTTTTACTTGTTTCGTCCTTTTACATATATCGTCGAGCAAAATCTGTCGACCCATGGTAAAAATGTTAGCTCAAGGAAGAAAACGAAAAATCGACTCTGAGTGTAGAGTTTTTTTTGTGAACAATGACATACATACATACATACATAGATACATACATACATACATACATACATACATACATGCATACATGCATACATGCACACATACATACATACATACATACATCATACATACATACATACATACATACATTCATACATACATACATACATACATATTTTGTCATAGAGTCAAACAACAAGGCACTATGCGTTATATGCACCGACACAATTGCAGTACTTAAAGAGTACAACATTCGGAGACATTATGAAAAAAAGCATTCATCACAGTACTACCAATTCATTGGACAGCTACGTAAAGAGAAATTTGACAAATTAAAGAAGAATTTATCATCAATGCAGTTTGTTTTCAAGAAGAAGGCTGTAGAAAAAGAGAGAGCAACAAGAGCAAGCTTCCATGTTGCTAACCTTTTGGCGAAGAAAGGTAAGCCATTTACAGATGGTGAACTTATTAAAAAGTGCTTGAATGAGGTAGCTAAGGAAATGTGTCCAGAAAACGTAGATTTATTTTCCGCAATTAGTCTTTCTGCGAACACTGTTGCTCGTAGGGTTGAACATATTGAAAGAAATATTAAATCACAGCTAAAAGACAAAGCCAGCAAGTTTGTATGCTTTTCTGTTGCACTTGATGAGTCAATTGATGTATCAGACACATCCCAATTGTTATTGTTCATCAGAGGAATAAATGCCAATTTTGAGATTACTGAGGAACTTGTATCTGTGCACAGCATGCATGGAACAACAACAGGCATAGATATTTTTAGAGAAGTGGAAAAGTCAGTGGCTGAGTATAATTTGGAATGGAAAAAACTAAAATGCATAACAACAGATGGTGGCAGAAATATGTGTGGAACCAAAAAGGGCTTTGTTGGGCAAATTAACAAAGTAATTGAGAATTCCGGTGGATTGAAACCTTTGGTATTGCATTGTATTCTTCATCAGCAAGCACTGTGTGGAAAGCATCTTGATTTATCATCTGTATTAGATCCTGTGATTTCCACTGTTACTACATAAGATCTCATGGACTCAAACATCGCCAATTTCGTGATTTCTTGGAGGAAATGAATGCTGAGTTTCCAGACCTACCTTACTATACTTCAGTAAGATGGCTTAGCTATGGAAAAATTCTGGCTAGATTTTTTGAGCTTCGAACTGAAATTGAAATATTTTTAAATGAGAAAAACCATTCACAGGTGTTGCTCAAAGACATTGAATGGCTCTGGAAATTAGCATTTTCAGCCGATTTAACTATGCATCTCAATGATTTCAACCTACGGATACAAGGTGAAACTTCACTCATCTGTGATTTGTACTCAAAGGTGAAAGCTTTTCGTAAGAAATTAATACTATTTGAAAGTCAGTTAACAAGAAGCTGCTTTACTCATTTTTCAC
>NC_043001.1:124802436-124812436 GCF_006345805.1 Octopus sinensis | reverse complement strand
ACACACAAACGAACAATGCAGGCAACATAAAAAAAAAAGAAAAAAAGGAACAACAGACACTCACACTCGCTAAACAAAGCAAAAAACAAGCAAAGAAAACTTCAATACAACTTAACAATACTTTTATTCTGACTGATACGCTGAACTTAGTTTATTCAGTAGGTCGTGTAATAATTGTTATGTATATACTTCAGGTTTACTTACCAATTCAAATTTGAACCTGTTGACGTGAATGGCATTGAAAAAACAACAATAACAATAGATGCAGAAAAAGAAATATAGCAACGACAATCATTAAAAAAAAATAGCAAAATCACTACCACAAAAGAACGACAAAGAAATCACACATAACCTAAAACCAGGTCACGTCGTGAACTTCAAGGTTTGCCTTGCGCCGTCTACATTTTTTGAATGATCAAATCGTGTCTTGTTTAATGAAAGAAAAATGTCTTCTGCAAACACAGTAACAAAATAATCTTGCTTTAGAAATTGCAATCATGGCAAGAAGCTCAATGAATATAATTATAATATCAATGCTATTATGGCGCGGTTATTAAATCTTAGACACAGAACTGAAATCTGACTTGAATGTGAGACCAAATGATGAGAGATAAAAATCTGAACTAGGTGACCTGCGTACGTCTCCTTTAAGAAGCGGGCAAAAAAAAAAACTACAAGCAGTTCCTCAGGAGACTCCTTACATATTTTATTCTGCATACCAGAGATACGGAATGCATGTGTTTACGCACTTATAGTTCGCTACAATAGTTAAGGCTTTCTGATTTAGTCTTGCGGTGGTCTGCCCTTCGGCATATCCTGTGCATGTGATCCTTTTCCAACACGATACGAGCTGGGAGGGCCCGTACCCTCCTCTGCCGTTGTTAAGTAGGTTACTGGAAGTTCATCTACTAATGACTAGACTTGGGATGAACACTGGAGTAGTTTTCCGTTGCCTTCTTCAGACAGTTGGAATTTGAACTCAGAATGTGGAGAGCCAGAAGGTATACTATAAAGCATCTCTGTCGATGCGCTAACGATTCTGCCACTCTCCCACCCACAGAACAAGGTGAAATAAAGTCTTTTACTCAAGAACACAATGTACCATCCGGTGCGGGAATCGAACCCCCAAATCTAGTCAACAGGTATTACTTGTTTTGTCCACCGAGAGAGGATGATAAGCAAAGCGAATCCCAGCAGGACTTGAACTCAGAACGCTAAGTATCGGAAAAATACCGCTACGCATTTCGTCCAACGTGTTAACGATTCTGTTATCTTCCGCCTTAAACTGATGTGTAACCAGCAACAATATACCGCTGGTGATGCGATGCGCTCTGTCGATTCTTTAGTCAGAAGTTCAAACTCTTTTCCCTGCAGTAGCGAAATCTCAGTTTCCATTCAACTGAAAATATCTGGCAACAGTTTCACAGTTCTTTGTATGTATAACTGTATATAACGGTCTGTAATAACTGAAGAACATTATATATCTCCTAAAGGGGCTTAAATACCTTACGTGTTTGTGTGTGTGTCTATCAGCGTGTGTTATTCAATCTCTGTTAAAGTCTGAAAGTTTTACAACTGTCTGAGTTGATAAAAGACTAACAAAGAGAGATAAGAACACCTCACATTCCACCTAAATGAAAATAGGTCATATGGGAAAGTACATATTAGTGATATTAGCAATAGAAGCGAACTCTGTACCTTACAGCCTTTTGTTGTTGTTTAGCTCCAGGTCAATCTTGATTGGCCAAATCTCTGACCCTTAAAGTTCCAGCCATCACCATTTTGTTTTTAAGGAACAGTATATTAAGGACTCCTTTATCCTTGATACTTAAGCTTTCTCCTCTTATGATACAGGAGGATGTGATTTGAGGGAGATTCGACAGTTATTTCGTGTAGATCAAGCGATCGACTCCAACTTACTCATTGATTCATTTACAAGCGGTTTTTTAATTGTTGCTGTCGTCTAACTCCAAATCAACCCTGATTGATTAGACATATATAAGCAACGGTGTTCGAACCATAGACGTCCATTTTGCTTCCTGAGCATAGTGCATCTAAGACCACATTATCCATTGTGTTCTTTTCTTAGGTATTTGAGTGTAATTTGAAAGAGATTTGAACTACTATTCTTATCGGGTCGAGGGAAGCGAGCACATAATGATCCTCCCTCAGCAGCTCGACGTTTACAAGTGTTTTCGTTTCTATTAGTTGACAGGTCTAGGTCATTGGACCTAGAGAAAATAACGAGTAGCCAACGTCTCCACTGTAATTTCCTCTGCTTCACCGAATGTCAATAAAAATGCCAGTCGTTTCAACGATCCAATTAATTTTGGTGAATTACAACTTCACAGTTGAGAAATTAACGTGTGTATGTGTGTGTGTATGCGAGTGTGTGTGCATGTGAGAGTGAGAGATAAAGAAAGAAAGAAAGAAAGAGAGAGAGAGAGAGAGAGAGAGAGAGAGAGAGAGAGAGAGAGAGAGAGAGAGAGAGAGAGAGAGAGAATTGATTGTGTTTGTCATAAGAATCAAACTCAGTCAATTCAGTCATCGAATGTTTACCATTAGAATGAAGCACATTTAATATTCAAATATGTCTGCATTGATAATAGTCTAGCTGCGTAATATGGAGGTAAACAAGTTGTCGCAGGTCGGTCAGATTTGTTTCTTAAGAAACTGGCTGTTCTTTTATTATTTTTATTCTTTTATTGCACCGTTGCCAGTTAGGTGATGGTGGTGGTGGCGGTGGAGCACCACTTTGTAAAGGACAGTCGATCACCACGACTCTGGTCATTTTATCGGAATGAAACGGTTAATAACTGCTGTTTGGACGCTGACAGTTTAAACACGGCTGACTGGACATTCAATCTGTTTTAATCACAGTACGTTTTGGCACTAGAGGTTAAAATACAAGCACGCGTATGCAGAAATATATACATACAAATAGAAAAAGTTAGAGATAGGTAGATAGAGAGAGGGAAAGATATATTACACATGCATACAAACATAACTAGATGCTTACACACGTAAGCAGAAAAAGAAAGAAAGAGGGAGAGAGTGAGAGGAAGAGAGGGAGGAGGGAGAGAACGAGAAAAACATGAAAACGTGAGAAGTATTAAAATGTCTGATGTCTAGTAAGTCAGTCTCAAATCAGCGACGCCAATCAGCTGGCTCCAAAACTGGAAGCAGTAAATGAATGAAAGAACATCCTGTTCCTTAAGAGCTGTATTAAATTCAGTCTTGTATTTGGTTGCAGAGCTTATTCTTACTTTAGGTCTATCGCAGTTACCTGGAAGAATGACTTTGAGTTAGTGGTCTATGTTAACCATTCCATTTACTAAGCAACAGACGAGTGTTTCTTTTGCATAAGAAGCAAGACAAAATTTGAGCGTAGCTTGAAGTTGTTTTGAAAATTTCAGTTACACAAAACCAGCAAAAAGCTCTTCAGTTATAATCTTTCTATTAACTCTAGAGATAAACTAACCCACTACTTCATAATATTTATTTAAATATAGACGAACTTGTCCTCGGCGAATTAAATCTTTGCCATAGATGCAATATAGATGAAATATGAACCGCGACTACGTATTAATGTGAATAAAATACAAACAAGTTGCGTCCCTTTTAACCCTCCGAATCCACGAATACGCTTTAGCGGGAAGGATTTCGTTTGGTTATACTCTTGGAAGACGTAAAAGCGAGAGGCTACACAGTTTTGTGTTTACAGCGGAAAATGACGATGTTTTTGTAAATTTACAAGCTGTAAACACAAACCAAGTGGCCGTCCGCTTTTGTGTTTTCAGGGAATGTAGTTAAAAGATCTCACAAGTACGCTTTAGTGTACTTGTGGTACAAAAGTTAAGGAATAAAAGCCTGAAACATGCATTATTTGGACATATCAGCTTGTTTTTCAACAGTCTTTATGATGTCTTGCCAATAATTCAATTATTTTTGCCAATCATCGATAAATGTCGAAGCCTTCTCACATTTTAATAATCTTATACCAGCTTTATATTCCATGTTTGTTAAATACAAATTCCAAAAGAAATCTTAGAATTAAGCAGGAAAATCTAATCAATGTGGTTAGTGAAAAAAATTATTTGATTTGTATTTAAGAAATTTTTCGTATCTCTGAATATTCCGAATGTTTTTCTCTTCTCTCTCTCTCTCTCTCTCTCTCTCTCTCTCTCTCCCTTGTCTCCTTCTCTTTCCCGTTTTGTTATAATGGAATTGAATAAATCCTGGTTAGTGCTGACACATCCTGAAAGAAGTAATTAGAAAAAATTAGACATAATTAACATACAAAGCGGGTTAAATCAAACTTTTTAAATTGAAATTTTCAGAGCCACTACAAATCTGCAATCAGCACATGGTATCTTTTGGCATTTAAAGCAGTTTTCTTTAACCTCTGGCTTCGGAATTTTAATTAGGAACTTTAGAGTTGTGAAATCTCTTCACACACGTGTATTTACAGCACATTTTAGAGAGTGAAGATATCCACGTGAATATAGACTCAAATTAAGGCAGTTAGCTGGCATGTTGGGCAAAATGCGTAGTGGCGTTTTGCCCGTCTTTACGCGTTCAAATTCCGTCGAGGTTGACGTTGCCTTTCATTCTTTCGAGGTCGAAAAAATAAATGCTAGTTGAGCACTGGGTGTCAATATAATCTATTTACCTCTCCCCGATATTGCTGGCTTTGTAACAAAATTTGAAACCAACATAGACTCAAATTGGATGTTCCATTCCTACGCTGTTTTGTGGTCGACTTTCTCATTATTTCATTAACTTGGTAAAATTAATATTAACTGTTGTTTAACCTCATGTCAGCCCTGACGATCAAAGGCGTAGCAGTCATGATCACTGTTTTCTTATCCATTGTATCCAGGACCACATTATCCCTGTTTAAGATAATCGTGTGTGATATTAGGGAGATCTAGATTCTACGAAAGTCGGCTGAAAGGTTCATTGACTGCTAAGATACTCTAATGGAATGAGATCAAATGAGGTTTATTTTTCAAACAATCCCCTTTGCGGTCCTTACTCTTTTTCCACCGGTGTTGCAGCACTTGGATCTCATTGATGAAGAAGCTTTCATCTTGTTTGTTATAAAAGAGGTCAACAACAGATATGACGTCATCACTGCAATGCTGCTTCCCAGCCAAGTGGGTTTTTTTTATTTTGGGGGAACAGATGATAGTCAAATGAGGCCAAATCAGAAGAATAGGGAGGTGATAAACCAGTTCCAAGCCACATTCATGCACAGCAGCGATTGAAAGCAAGGGCTTGTGTGCTGGAGCATTGACTTGATGAGACAAGGCCCATTGCGTCAGTGTTTGAACAAGTGTCAGAAGACGTGGCACCCATTCAGCAGAACCCTTCGTCATGCAAAGTTCATTGTGCAGAATATTCTCAACTCTCTCACAGGATATGCTAATAGCATCGACTATTTAATTAGTCAATCGTCTGTCATCCATCACCTTATGATGAACATGACCATGTTTTCCTCAGTGGGGGCAGTTGCAGGACGTCCACTCTTTGGATCATCTTCCACACTCCCCCTTCCCCTCCTAAATTCAGCTGCCCACTTTTGCACTGTTGATAAAGCTAGAGTGCCATTCCTTAATTTAGAAACCATATCAGCATGAATGTCGTTGGAGGCTAAACCCTTTTCCTGCAGGTACTTGATAACAGCAAGATGCCAAATTATGTCAATTTTCAAGAGAAGTCGCCTTTGAATAGTGAGATGTCAGTTCATCTGGAAAAAAAAAACTCTGCAGTTATTTATAAAAGGAGTTGAAATTAATTCTAGAATCACTCTTTCATAGTCAGCCGATGAACTTTTCAGCCTACCACGTACTTTTTTTCGAAATTTTTAAACTTTCTTATAGTAGTAATTACCTTTAGTAATTACAAGTGTAGATAATATAAAACAAACAGGCATTTCCAAAATTCACAACTAGTTAAAAAGACTGGCATAAAATACAATTAAATCAATAAATATATACTCCACAAGTAGAAGGCTGCAGGTCTCTCACGTCTGTCTTTGTCAAAGGAAGAAAGACTACCAAATGGCGCTTTTCGGGAGTATGGGGCATAGTTGAAGGAAGGAGTAGAGTTTATCTTAAGGCCGGCATTAATTCGGGCGATGTTTCAAATCAATTTAAGAACAAATATTCCAAGTTTCATTAAGTTAGTGTTAACATATTTAATGCATGAAACATTAAAAATTGAAACAGAAAATATATCTTGAGGAAAAAATTATTCATTGACTGATATTACTTTTATTTTGAAACTGAGTATAGGACACAACTCCGGACATGTTCTGGTATTAGTGTGACCTCACCAACGAATTGTAGACTCCCTAGTAGTAATGATAGATTGATTAAGTAAATGTGTAGCACTACATATATCTTTTTGTTTATCTAATTACGCCAGTTATCTGTGACCAATGATCTCTAAGCCAGTGTCTGAAGATCCATGATTTTTCTCGGGAAAGATACAGCAGTGGTTTTCTGCTGCCTTCTACAAGATATTTACAGTTAATTCTGTTCACTTCCTGCTCGTCCAGCCTTTTCATAGAGGCACAGGGTCAATGACACCGTTAGACAGGGTTAAAGACTGGCTCACATGACATCAGGGCATATTTCACACCTGTAAGTCTGTGTAGCACATGTCTCGAGGCCAGCTCTTCTCTGAGTCGTAGTACAAATGATTCTGCTACCGAGCTATTTTCTGCTATGTGATTCATAACTGGGACATTTAACAGATACTACCAGGGTGGACACAAGGTACTCCAAAACTGAACTCCCGAATTGGATATGATTTAAACATAGGTTGGCAAAAAAAAAAAGAAGAAAAGATGCTAGAATTGTTTAAAGAAAAACATATATTGAAACGCAACTGACATGAAATAATAGTCATTTTAGTATCAATCTCTGCTCGAGGGAGAGTAGGTACACTCGTGCTTGCAACTGTTTAAATGTGAGACACTTTTACTGAACCCAAATTCAGAGCCTATGAAATATTGTTTCTAATTTTGGCACAAAGCCGACAATGTTAGTGGTAGATGGAAGTCGATTACATCGACCCCAGGATTCAACTGGTAACTTATTTTATCGACCCTGAAAGGATGAAAGGTAAAGCTGACCTCGGTGACAGTTGATCTGAAAACGGGAAGAGCCGGAAGAAACACACCGCTAAGTATTTTATCCGGCGTGTTAAAGATTCTACCAGTTCACCGCCTTTCCAGCTTATGAAATAATCTTTTCCATCATAGATCCAAAGCTTGACATTTTAGGGGATAGGGCAAGTCAGTTACTTTGACCCCCAATGCTCAACTAGTGCTTATTTCATCGACCCCAAAAAGATGAAAAGTAAAATCGAACGCGGCGGTTTTTAAACAGCGTGCTAACGGTTCTGCTCGTCACCACCTTGAGAGCTTATGATATAATTAAACTATTCCCTAAACGACCAGGGTGCTATTACCACCGCCATATATATCTCGAAGGAAATATATAGACGAAGCTAAAACTACTTTTTTCGCTATAACAATAATATTGTTGGTTAACAGAACAATTGAAAAACCTGATTTAAATGCCAATCTTCACATTTGACTCATCTTTGCCTCGTTTATGAATGTTTTCTTTATTGATTTTTAGCACGTTTATATTTTCTTGCTGCGTGTTTTGTTGTCTGTTGTCTCACTTACCTTGTTGAATTTTAACAATGTGAGCACAGCAGACAAAGATATCCACCGTAATGTCGCTTGTGGAAGGAATTAATCGATTTATTTTTTCGCGTACACATCCCCAACTCCGTTAAACAACAATAGTAGCCCCATCGTCGTAGTAGTCATTATTGTCGTCATACATAACATCGTTGTCGCCGTCGTCGTCGTCGTCGTCGTCGTCGTCATGACCATCATCAAAATCACCACCAACAGCAACAACAAAATTATCCTCACCATCCTCAATGATTCGACGGCGCAAAGGATGCCAACGACCACGATCAACCCGTCGTCGTCGTCATCGTCGTCGTCGTCGTCGTCGTTGTCGTCATCGTCACCATCATCATCGTCAACAACAACTCCGTGATGACTATGATTTCTAGTACAAACATGACGACAACCAATTTCCAACCACGAGATGACCACCAACACCATCACCATCACCACCACTTCCATCATCAAAAACTACGACTACCACAACTGTCATTACCGCGACGACGAAGATCACCTCCACTACGACGACGACGACGACGACCCCCCACTATCTTCATCATCATCATCATCATCATCGTCGTCGTCGTCGTCATCATCATCATCATCATGATGGTCGTCGTCATCATCATCGTCATCATCATCATCGTCTTCATCATCGTCTTCATCATCATCATCATCATCGTCATCATCATCATCATCATCATCATCATCATCATGATGGTCGTCGTCATCATCATTACTATCTTCCCGAGAAAAATAAACAAACATTCTATGAACTTGGTGTCTTGTTACTAAATCAATTCCAGCCGTGACTGAAAGATAACCAGTTGCTGTTGTTGTTGTTGTTGTTGCTGCGACCGCTGCTGCTGCTGCCAGTATTTAAGCCCAGGCCAGCTCTAAACCAACAGGCGTGGTGGTGATGATAATGATGATGATGGTGGTGGTGGTAGTGGTGGTAACGATGATAATGGCGATGGTAGTGGTGTGCTGGTGATGATGAAGACGATGATACTGATGCTGATGGTGGTGGTGGTGATGATGATGAGGATCATGATAATGATGATGATAGTTGTGGCGGAGGATGCCTTATGGTGATGACGGCTTAACGACGACGTCAGATGGGTGATGGATTGCATAAGATGGTTGAAGATCAAACATTATGCGCAACCTGTCTGTTAACTTCCTCCTCGCCCTCTTCCTCGTAGTCTCCTCGTCGTCCTCCTCCTTGTCCTCCTCCTCCTCCTCCTCATTTTCTCCTCCCTCCTCCTTCTCCTTCCCCTCCTCCTCTCCGTCCTCCCCTCCTCCTCTCCGTCCTCCCCTCCTCCTCTCCGTCCTCTCCTCCTCCTCTCCGTCCTCTCCTCCTCCTCTCCGTCCCCCCTCCTCCTCTCCGTCCTCTCCTCCTCCTCTCCGTCCTCTCCACCTCCTCTCCATCCTCTCCTCCTCCTCTCCGCCCTCCCCTCCTCATCTCCGTCCTCCTCTCTTCCTCTCCGTTCTCCCCTCCCCGTCCTCCCCTCCCCGTCCCCTCATCCTCTTTTCCCCTCCTCCTCTCTCTCCTCCTATAGTTATGGTATATTCTGTTAAGACTGTAGTAGAGTACAGTATAAATCTCGTCCACCTTCAGATTCACCCTGTGCTATCCAGAAGTAGTAACATACGTACTTCCAGGTTTGCGTGTGGGCATCTATCGTGTGTGAACAGATAATTGAAAAAATTGTAGTCAACAAGAAGGCGTTCATTTTATAATCACTACAATTGTTTCCACGCAACGTAGTCCTCCAGGTTTGCAGGAACTTGGCTATGTAACTGTTTCTCTGCATTATGACAACTATTTGTTGTGTTACCTCGGCTTCAAGAACATCCGCTCTGTCTGTCGTAGACTGAATTTAGTAGTAGTCACTAAGCTTATCAGGGTGTTGTTACTGAAGGTCGTTAGCAAACTACCTTGAATGTGTAGGTGTAGTGAGATAGTGATTCGTTTCTATTAGTCGAAAGACGTGTGTTGTTATTTTCTTGCGGTTTGTATTTGTAATTGAGTTGCATTTTCCCTTTTCCCCCGTTTTTTTTTGTTTCTTCTTTTGTCTTTGTAAACATTCGCTTGCTTTCTCCCAAAATATGTAAGTGTAACCGATTGAAACTGTAAAGATTATCTGGAAACCTGACTGATGAGAGAAGGCTACGAATGGCACGTCCTTGTTTTGTTCTACCCGTCTTTTTGTTGTTCTTCCTGTCCGTCTTCGTATCGTCTCTCTCTATATATATAGAGAGAAAGAGAGAGAGAGAGAG
>NC_043001.1:124794936-124797436 GCF_006345805.1 Octopus sinensis | reverse complement strand
AGTTTGTGGAATGAGACCCCTGTGAGACTTCTGACAATAGGCTGCTGTCTTCTCTCACAGAATCGACCAGTGTAAGACCGAGAGCTCTGAGAAGTAGAATAATAACTCTTTCTATTATATATTTCTTTACTGCCCACAAGGGGCTAAACATAGAGGGGACAAACAAGGACAGAGAAATGGATTAAGTCGTTTACATCGACTCCAGTGAGAAACTGGTACTTTATTTATCGACCCCGGAAGGTTGAAAGGCAAAGTCGACCCAAGCGGAATTTGAACTCGGAACGTAACGGCAGACGAAATACCGCTAAGCATTTCGCCCGGCGTGCTAGGCATAAAGCCTGAAATTTTGTGGGAGGGGGCAAGTCGATTGCATCGGCCCCAGAGTTTGACTGATACATAATTTATCGACTTCCGAAAGGATGAAAGGCAAAATTGATTTCTGCGATGTTCGAACTCAGAACATAAAGACGAACGAAATGCCGCTAAGTATTGCTTGTCTGACGCGCTAAAAATCTGCCACCTCTCCGCTTTACTAGCAAATATTAATAATACTAATAGTAGTTAATATTGTTTCATAATAGAAAAGCGGACTATTGGTGATGATTCAAATGAAGTTCTTGTTCTTGCTGTTTTTTGTTGTTTAACTTAGGTTAGCCCTGAACAAAAAGATTTTGCATAAAAACGCCCCAGTCATGGATTAGACCGCTTTTCTCTCAGACATGGTTTATCGAGGACAAAATGTTTTAGCATATCCAACAATTTTTAATGTGACAAGTTGTAGTTTAAGAAGAGGAAGAAAACAAAAACAAAAAAAGGGGGAGAAAGAGGGGGAGAAAGAGAGAGGGACAGGGATAGAAAGAGGAAAAGAGAGAGAGAGAGAGAAAGAGAGGGGGAGAGAGAGACAGACAGATTTAACTGCTGGTTTTTGTTGGTCGAGCAACTGTGTAAATATTCCTTCGTTATTAAGGCGGCGAGCTGGCAGAAACGTTAGCACGCCAGGCGAAATGCATAGCCGTATTTCGTCTGCCGTTACGTTGTGAGTTCAAATTACGCCGAGGTGGACTTTGCCTTTCATCATTTCGGGGTCGCTAAATTAAGTACCAGTTACGCACTGGGGTCGATGTAATCAACTTAATCCCTTTGTCTGTCCTTGTTTGTCCTCTCTGCGTTTAGCCCCTTGTGGGTAGTTAAAAATAAGTTATTATATTCAGCATACTAAGCCAGCCAATAATAACCGTTGCTGAACCACCAGGGGCAGCGTTTACATCGTCGTTCCTCTTAGAAATAATAGGAGCCAAATATTTTCAAAACATGCTTTACTGTTATAAATAAGGAAACGACACTTTACATCAGATCAGCCATGGGCAACGTTTTTCGAGAAGTCGCCTGCCAGATATGCCACGTCATTTGCCGGGCCGCACGACTAAAAAAAAATTCAAGATAATTTCTCGTTAGAGTTATCATTTACAAGGTCACGCGGGCCGCAGTTTTCCCATGACTGCTTTGGACAACGTAGTCACAGATACACATATGAAGATTGGATAGTCACGACTGCAATATCTTCAATCATCGGCTTACTCCATCATGGCTGGCATGGGACTAAACAGCAATGACGAAGACGACGACGACGACGACGACGACTACAACAGCTATAACGATGAAAACAATAAACAAAACAAGTTATAACTCCCTGTTAATTCTACCCGATTTCTCTAAAGATTTGTATGTAATTCATCATTTTAGATTTTGTGTGACAAGAGCGATTATATTTTTGTCTGATTCATTACTTTAACTGATTCATCATAATCAACATTTCCTTTCATTGAACATGAGTGTATGTGTGTATGTGTGTGTGTGTATATATATAAACATACATACATACTATGTATATACACATACACATACACATACACACACATATAAGTATATATACTTATACAAACATAGGCGCAGGAGTGGTTGTGTGGTAAGAAGCTAGCTTACTAACCACATGGTTCCGGGTTCAGTCCCACTGCGTGGCACCTTGGGCAAGTGTCTTCTACTATAGCCTCGGGCCAACCAAAGCCTTGTGAGTAGATTTGGTAGACGGAAACTGAAAGAAGCCCTTCGTATATATGTATATATATATATATGTATGTGTGTGTATATGTTTGTGTGTCTGTGTTTGTCCCCCCACCACCATCATTTGACAACCGATGGTCGTGTGTTTACGTCCCCGTAACTTAGCGGTTCGGCAAAAAGAGACCAATAGAATAAGTTCTAGGCTTGCAAAGAATAAGTCCTGGGGTCGATTTGCCCGACTAAAGGCGGTGCTCCAGCATGGTCGCAGTCAAATGACTGAAACAAGTAAAAGAGTAAACATGCAAACATAAGTATATAAATATGTGTGCATATCCATCCATCCATCCATCCATCCATCTATCTATCTATCTATCTATCTATCTATCTATCTCTATAGAAGGATTCGTCGGTCTATCGAGAGGTCATAATCTGCGCTCAA
>NC_043001.1:124791649-124794836 GCF_006345805.1 Octopus sinensis | reverse complement strand
TTCCGTATGTACATCACTGCATATCTTTCACGCCTTCTCTCTAGGGAATAGAGATTCAATTCTTGTAGTGTCACACAGTATATTCTAATTGATCCATAACTGGGTCCCTGACAGGTGCTACTACTTTGTGTTAGGGTAGAGCTCAGAACGATAGTATGCCAGGAGGTGGCTCCACACTCTTCAAAATCCCGGAACTCCCGTGCCAGGACCCTACTATGTTTAAAGTCTTTCCCGCGATTATAGATAGATATTTGGGTGTATAATAAGAAATGTATAATAACAGATGACAACTCTTTATCCAAAATATCAAGGATCCGAAATATTTCGGATTGATTTTATATTTCCTGTAAAAAGAAAATGGGATAGCTTGGTGATATGGGACCCACAACGAAACCCACTTAAAAAAGTAGATCGTCTGTTTCCTGAGTCAATCTTCTTTGTGTAGTGCATATGTATGTGTATGTGTTTGTATACACGCGCATGTAAAATGAATATGTATACGAGTACCCATCTAAATATCTGCATCTGTATGTCATTTTATATGTACATGTATATTGTAACAAAAGTATATATATATGTGTGTGTGAGTGTGCATGTATATATATATATAATATATATATATATATATAATATATATATATATATATATATACGTATGGATATGTATATGTATATATACATGTATATATATGTATGTATATATATATATATATATATATATGTATATATATATCTTGGATTTGGTTTCTAAGATTCTTTACGTGAGTTCGTGTGTTGAAGCATATACTGTTGTGTCTGGGGAGAGTCATTCTCTTTCAGTGCCTTATAATTTAACATACTCACCAGTAAAATATCCACTTATTTCCTTCTTTATTTTTCTAAAATTTTCCTTGCCTCTTGCAACCTTTTCAATAGTTTTGACTCTGTATGTGTGTGTGTGTCTTTGTATATGTGTGTGTGTCTCCTTGTGTGTGCATGTCTGAGTGTGTGTGTGTTTGTGTGTGTATATATATGGTCGTGTGTTTCAGTCTTCATTTGTGTATGTGTGCTTGTCTGTTCATATAACCTATGTATCTATCCGTCTGTATGTTGATCTGTTTACTTCATACCCATATGCCTACATACACGTGCATATACATATATATATATATATATATATATATATATATATATATATACTCACACACATACACACTGCATCCATCTGTCTACACAACAGCCCACTAACTATTCTACTCTACCTGTGTAAACTGGGAATGGGGGTACGATATCTACTATGCATATTTCCTATTTACCATTGAGGAAATTTCATTTATGTGGACGCACTAGAACTAAAAATATAGTTCACAGCATAAGATACATAGAAGGTGCTTGTAAAGACATGAACATGACATACATAGGGGAGACATCTAGGAGCATTGCGGAACGACTAAATGAACATTTGAGACAATATGACGACAAAAAGCGTTCCTTTATACTCTACCAACATGCCATGGATGAACATGGAGGCAACCTGGGTCAACTTCACATCCGCATTTTATCCAAGCACCCAAAGGACCCAACACTCACAAACACAGGAGTACGTCCCCATAAAAGAAACTTCCCCAATACTAAATGGGAAATATACATAGTAGATATCATACCCCCATACCCACTTTACACAGGTAAAATAGAATAGTTGGTGGGCTGTTATGTAGATATATGTATGTATGTGTGAGTGTATGTATATATATATATATATATATGCACATGTATATAAGCATATGGATATGAAAGTAAACAGATCAACGGACAGAGTCAAAACTACTGAAATTTTGCAAGACGCAACGAAACTTTTAGAAAAATAAAGGAAATAAGTGGAAATTTGACCGGTGAGTGTGTTAAATTATAAGGCACTAAAAGGGAATGACTCTCCCCACACAAAACAGTATATGTATACGTATGTAAGTATATATATATATGTATGTATATATATATGTATATGTATGTATATGTATGTATGTATGCACACACACACACACACACACACATATATATACAATCTGATGCTAGCGTAGATGGCCGAAACAGTGTTGATACTATTCTTGTTAGAGTATAATAAATTTGTAATGTAACAAATGTATTGAGAAATCCTTCAGTCTAATGTAAAATTGTTATTATAACATAAAAACAAACGTTGATATAATATAATATGATATATATATATATATATACATATACACATGGATATACACATGCATGCATGTAAAAGTCTCCATTCCGATAGCGGGAAAAATCTGAATTCACATTCATTTTCAATTAACTTCTCTCTCTATATCCATTCTTATTTCCATTTTTTCTTTTTACCTTTCTTCTATTTTCTCTATGTTAACGCCAGCCTTGAAACAGATCAGCTCGCTAACAATTAGTATGAAAAGTTAGCGTCCTGGACGGTTTGGAAGAAATCTGGCTCCTTGCTTATAATGCACAGCCTTTCGTTGATTTATTTATTTATTTATTTATTTATTTATTTATTTATTTATTTGTTCGTTCATTCAGTCATTCATTCATTGGTATCTCTTCTTTTTTGTCATTCGGTGACTGGCTCATTCATTCATAATGTATTAATTCAAATACACACACACACACACACACACACAGACACACATACAAATCAAAATACATAAATGTATATACTGACATTTTAATTCCATTGATGTGAATGCATCCACGCACTCAAAATATATTCCCCTTTATATCCAAACACACGTATCTATTTCTATTCTCAGTGCTTTTTTTCTAATCGCTTATAAATTTATATTCATACATTCCTGTGCACTTGCATTTGAATACGCATGGACACACTTCAATCTTTTGTACACACACACACGCACACATAAATATATATATGTGCGGGCGTATTTATGTAAAACAGTGCGTACATATACGTGTGTACGTACGTGCTTGAACTGGAATGCGTGTGCAAAATATGTGCATATACGTGTCCGCCTTTATTCTTTCGTTACTTCAAACCACCAATTGACACCATTCAAATACCTTGGTTGCTAGGTACATTTTATCACTGTAAATCATACCTCGCCTACACACCCCATCCGCGTCTGTTATTTTCTATGTCACTATTATTATTATTATTATTATTATTATTATTTTTGTACAGGAGGTTAATTCAATAAGCACTTCTATCTTG
>NC_043001.1:124726649-124786649 GCF_006345805.1 Octopus sinensis | reverse complement strand
CACATACACACGCACACACACTCATGTACGCACGAACACGCTTTGTTTACACACACACACATATATATACACACACAAACACATGCATAAACACATTCTCTAATGACATATACACACAGGTACACATAATACGCATACTGTCATACACATACAAATCTACACACACTCGCATAAACACACATGCGCACAAGTACACATGCATCAATGCTTGATTCTGCAAACAAGAAGACAACTCCAAATACTTAAAGAAGAGTTCATATAATCTTTATTAACCAATATTGCTTTACAAGATTGACTTAAGTGCCTAGAGTACGGTGAGGTCGAAGATTTGACTGCTATTGCAATTCGGTCGAGCGACCACGTAGAATCCCCTTCGTTAGTTCGAAATAACTATTGTCATTTCGCTACTGTTAAATTTCAGCTGAATTTTAATATCGAGTAGATATATTATCAAAGGCGTTATAGCCATGATCATCTCCTCATTTTGAGGGGGTTTATAAGGCAATATTATCTAATCTGTCATATTAGCAAAAAAAAAAAAAAAAAGAAAAAAGAAAAAAAAAAGCAATATAAGATAGCAACGTGTGATTTGAATGAGGTTTTGTTGCTTTTTCTAGTTGGAGTTATCACATACATAGAAGCTTTCCTTTCTGGCTTGAAATAAACTATTCTTTTCTACTCTAGGCAGAAGGTCCGTAATTTTTGGGGAGGGGGCCAGTCGATTGGATCGACTCCAGTACGCAACTGGTACTTAATATATCGATCCTGAAAGGATGAAAGGCAAAGTCGACCTCGGCGGAATTTGAAATCAGAACGTAACAACAGAGGAAATATCTATTTCTTTACTACCCACAAGGGGCTAAACACAGAGGGGACAAACAAGGACAAACAGATTAAGTCGATTATATTGACTCCAGTGCGTAGCTGGTACTTATTTAATCGACCCCGAAAGGATGAAAGGCAAAGTCGACCTCGGCGGAATTTGAACTCACAACGTAACGGCAGACGAACTGCCGCCAAGCATTTCGCCCAGCGCGCTAACGATTCTGCCAGATCGCCGCCTTCTTGAAATAAAA
The DNA here is from genome assembly GCF_006345805.1 of Octopus sinensis. NCBI lineage: Eukaryota > Metazoa > Mollusca > Cephalopoda > Octopoda > Octopodidae > Octopus > Octopus sinensis. The sequence continues at coordinate 124,785,573 of NC_043001.1, read as the reverse complement.
TATTCTTTTCTACTCTAGGCAGATCGCCGCCTTCTTGAAATAAAATATTCTTTTCTACTCTAGGCACAAGGCCCGGAATTTTTGGGGAGGGGGGCCAGTCGATTAGATCGACCTCAGTACACAACAGGTACTTAATTTATCGACCTCGAAAGGATGAAAGGCTCGACGCTTTACATGAAATAAAATATTACTGATTTTTATGGTCGGTCGGCGTTACAAGCAAATCTTGAATCATTACATCATTTGCATTTAATTAGACATGTTAGTGGAGTACATTTACATTCATCTTTCTAAATACCGTAAAGAGAAACCGGAAGTTGAAATATTAGCTTGTCATCCGGTCATCCAATACACCTTTAACCTTATATCTGTCTAACTAGCCTTGTTTCATTCTATTTGTAACGTTAATACTCGTCTATGAAATAAAATATCTTTCGTGTCTACACCTCACCGTGTGAAATAACTTCCTTTGTGTTGTCATTGAACGAATGAAGTGTAATAAAACTGGGTGTCTATAATAAATCAGCACAATTTTTGTAATGATTAAATATCCAAGACGAGCACAAAGTATGTTTTTAGAGTGAGTCATAGTCAATTATACTCTTCTCAAATTTTTGCACAAGGCAAGCAATTTCCGGAGAGGGGTTAAGTCGATCACATCGAACCCACTATCCAGCTGGTCCATATTTTATCGATTAGTCCGTGTAGAACACATCCATATGCATTGGCAAGATCTAGCCATACAATGTACATGTTTTTCTTCAGTTGTTTTGCACAGTTGATAGCTACCCAGATCGCAAATGCATGTTCTCTGCACCCAGGGATTCCAGGGATCTCTGCCTTTTGGATTGCTTCATTAACTGTACGAATCATGTACGAATCTTATGATTCGTCTGGCAATAATTCCAATTCCAAACATGGTTTTCCCATCGGTATTTAATAGTGAAATGTGTCTGAATTGCCCCAGTGTTTTTGCGTCCTTCTCTTCAGCTATACACCATCGCTTTGCTACGTCTTTCTTCTTCCATATTTCCCTTATTAGTGCAAACAGTTGTAAACACAATTTCGGGCAATACTTAGCGTCTGATGTCACTCGAATAATGTGGTACCCTTGGTACAGGTGGTTTCAGCAGCCCGTGCATTTCTGGGAGTACTTTATTTCTATCAGCGTCGCTGTACGTCCCTTTAAGATGGTGTTCGAGCTCTTTAACGCAATGCAATCTCCCGCTCTTACTTTCAGTAAACAAATTTTTCGCATATTAGTATGGGTTGTTTACAAAACTACAATAGTTCTTTTCTCTCTCCTTTCTTCTGTTCTTTCTTTCTTTTCTTAGTTTTTTCGATGCCTCTTTTTTTTAATCTCTTCATATAGCTGTTTTAACTCTTCTCTTTCCTCCTCCTTTGTATCCCTCCACCTGGTTCTGGGTATTTTGTTCTCTTCTCGTATCTTTGCGATCCGTCTTTCTCTCCTTGATGGTCCGCCCTTTGCCAATGATTCTCCGTTCCCTGTTATTTCAAGTCCGAATCTCTTCTCTCCTTCCTGATAGATTATATTAGCCAAGTTCTCGAGCTTTTGTTCGTCGTCCCCTTTGAATTTGGTGGTCATTCTTGCTACCTCGTCGTCGAACTTTTTATAGTTCGCTGCATCATTTGCCGTCGCCCACTTAATCTTTGGCTTCTTCACGCCCATCTCTTTTCTTGGCTGTTCCGATTCAACTGTGGTTTCTTCCCAGAATATTCTGCCCAGACGTCTTTTGGCTTTTCAACCCGCACTGTTGAAGCACTTTCTTCTGACACACCTTTCCTCGGTGAATTGTCAGCTCGATGTAACTAGAAAACACCTTTCCGCAGCAGCTGAATTCCTCATCTACCTTTTCTTTACTGCTTCCTTTCTTGTTGTCCATTTCCGGTCGGGTTCCATTCCTTTTTCTGTTCCTGTTTGATCCTTTATTCTCCCCACGTCCTCCGGGGCCATGGGGGCATGGTTCATAATGCTTACTTGTTGCAACTTTACCCTGGATCAGGCTGCAGGCCCACTTGATCCTTCGTTACACAGTCGTACTGTCAAGCGTCTCTCCCCTTTGTCATCCCGCTTTCTGGATTGTCAGCAAGTCGTTCCCTGCAGTCAGTATCTGAGGAATTCCAACCACGTTTCGTGGTTCGCTACCTCAACAGTTCCTTTATAGGACCCAGTGGCTAAAGACATCCTCAGGAGAAACCACGCCCGGTTTCGGTCCCTACTCCTCTGCCGTTTTCGACGTGGCGGGGCCCCCTTCGGAGGTGTCTTCAGCCCTGGTTTGGAGTGCATTTCTTCTTTCTCCTTTTTGTCTTCTGTTCTTTGGTTTCTTCGATGCATCGTCCACGAATGTCAGCGGGCTACTGACCATCCTGCCAATTTTCCCTTTAAATACTCGCCGGTAGGCTCCAGCAACCAGTAACAGCTATCTGTCACATGACACTGTCTAAGCTTCAACAGACCAATGGAGAGGAAGGGCGCATAGTTTTAACCCGCGCCCTCTCTAAACCTGCCTCCCAACAGTGTCGCGTTAGTTTCAGTTCTACCAGCCAAAGCCGACCAGCTGTTTGATATACTTAAGTGAACATTAAAATGATAACTAAGTGTTAACTATTCTTTTTCATGCCGATAGTGCCTCGTAGTAATTGATTTTGTAAAAAATTCTGTTTTCTACCCAAATTTGTGTACAGTATTGTACATTTAATGATATACTTATAGCAAATTTCAGCAAGAATGGTGAAATCTTGGCTTTGCTGATGACATAAAAATAAACCACAAAATTTCGAAAATTGTCTCCCATATTTGTAAAAACATAAAATAAACGTTAGTCATTGACTGATATTATCTTTCTTCGCCGTTTTTGCATTCTCCTAGAATGAAATATGCTAACACAAACTTGGTTATTATTTCCTTATTCAGACTATATTTTCATGTTTTCTCAACAATTGTATTTAATTTAGTTCTGTTTTGTTGTATATTTCAGGAAAAAAAATGTGTGACAAGAAATTCGAGATTCCTGTATGGGTGAATGGAACCGAAAAATGGTTGTCAGGGATTTCTAAAAGAACTACTTGTGATGACATTATTTACGCTTTGCTACTCCATGAAAATCTTCACGAAACAGAAAACACTGATTCATTCGCTATTTACGAATGCTGGAAAGGCACGGAGAAATACTTGCAAGGCCGTACAAAAATTCTCCGTGTTTGGAAGAACAGGGCCGCTGATCGAAGCAACGTAAAGTTTATAATGCGTGAACTGGACGACATTGCTCAATCAAGTGAATATTCAGCAACGAAGCGTCGGTATCGTAGATGGCGCCATCAAAGGCGCTACGAACATAATTTCGATAGAAGTCTGTGCAATGGAGAAACACATGGAAGCTGTTGCTCTTACAAACAAAGGTTTGACAGTCACGACAGCCATAATAGTTATTTTAACGACGAGCTTCGGTGTGATTTTATGAGCAGTAACACGCTGGACCACAATAAACTGCGACGCCTGCATAAAATCATTAAACTTGTCATGAATCAGGAGAAGAAAATCAAATCATTAGCTAATCGTATCGAAGAAACGGAATTGTTAATAGAAAAATACGAAGATAAAATCCATTTCCAACGCATGCAAAAGAAAGGCGTCAACTATGTTCAAAGATCTTTGCTTCTAGACAGTACCAGTACCAGTGAGGATTCTTTGGACGATTTTGTGTCTAAAGCTAATTTACACTTGCTAGAAGATTACGTTGAGTTGCGTGACAGATTGATTGCAGTTTGTGAATTACTAGCAGCAGAAGAAGACACGAAAGACCAACTATCATCACTCATAAAAAAGCACAGTGGCCATGTGAACGTGGTTCTCTCAGATTTAAACAGAAAAGAATTTGATTCGTCATCTTCAGAAACGGGGATTACAGAAAAAGCGAAACAAGATAAAATATCTTTTAATAATATTTTTGAAACTTCTCCGAATGGAAGCGAATGTCATTTATTATCACACGATGGTGAAAATGTTGGGGTAATTCCTGACAGTTTGTCTTCTATAGAGGGACTTGATGAAGGTGAAAAATCGGAATTAGAGGCTCTTAGGATTCAGTTTAACCGAGTAATGACTGTAAGCGTAATCCAGAATATAACTATGGATCAACTGAACCAGGAATTACAAAGGTATAATAAATTACAAAATGAGAAATCAGATTTGATTCATAGTCTTGAAAAAGAAGCGTTAGCAACTGAATTGGGTTCAGTTAATAACCAAAACTGTGAAATGTCCAAATGTATTACGAATGAGGAGCTAAAACATCGGATTGATAGTATCTATTCTAACGAAAACAATTTTTCTCAACAAATAGATGATGACGGTTTTATAATTTCTGGTGTTAATACACAAAACACATCCGAATTACCTAAAATTTCAAAAATTATACCAACATCTAATAGAAAATTGATACCGACTACTAATAACAATTTAAAGGACGTTAATAAAATAGATTTTAAAAATATTGCTAATAATCGGGAATGTGGTGTTAATATTGAAAGTTCCAGTACCCATGATTCAAGTTCTGATTCTGTGTTAAAAGACTCAAATATAAAGAACTTAAATAATCCCAAGGTCGGTATTGCTGGAGGAGCTCCGAAATCCCAATTTGTACGAACAAAAAGTATGCGTGATTGGACAAGGTTACCGAAAGAGAATGTTTATCAACAAATAAAGAATGTTTGTAGCAAGAAGTTTAGTGATGAAGAAACGGATAAAAATAAACTTTTCACACAACAACAGCAACAACAACAGCAACAGCAGCAGCAGCAGCTGCAGCAACAACCACAAGAACAGCAACAACAGCAAAAGCAGCAAGAAAATACACACATTTCATATCCACAAAGGCAGTCACCACTGCCATCACCGTCACCTCCATCATTAACATCTACGCCACCATCTCCCTTACTGAAACAGCATCAACACCATCAACAAAAGCAACATCCTCATCCGCAACAGCGGCAGCAACAACAACAACATCGACAACAACAGCAACAACAACAACAACAACTGCAACAAAAACCACCGTCTCCACTACCAACACGACAAACGTCACAACAACAACAACAATTACAACAAAAACCACCATCACCGCGACCACAACCATCTCAACTACAACTACAACCACAAAAACTGCAAGAAAAACCACCGTTGCCACGACCAAAACTATCACCACGACCAAACCTATCACCACAACACCACCTACAACAGCAATTGGTCACTTTAGAGCAATCGAAGGAGAAAAACAAGTTGCAGATGACAACAAACGGTCTGAAGGGAGCCATTAAAAACAGCAGTATCATGGCTGCTGCAAACAGTCCAATACTGAAATTGGATAAATCAGACGACACTGATTCTACATCCGATACAGGTCTAGGTTCGCTAAACAGTGACGACTTTTCAAACACCCATATCGAAACACTCGTATGATAAAGATTTCTTTCTTAAGTAAGAAATCTAAGAATTTTTACTGGGTGGTAATCAAGTACAGTGTCCTTCGAGAAAATATGAGCTCCTTACTTCCAAGAGAGTATGAACCAAGCAAGCAAACGAATTCGGCTTATAACTGGGCATTAAAACCCTGTTATATATTGCGCTCAACTTACCGAGAACCTTTTAATTTCATTTAAAGTATCATATATATATATATATGTATGTATATATAACGTACTCATTTTAAGTACTTATGTTGCTGTTGCATAAGCCTCAGGGTCATTTGCAAAACCGGAAGTGTAAATAATCTGTTATATCAATAATATGGTGTTGATACACCTTCAGAAGGACAGAGTAAAATTTACTGCAAGCCCCACAACGAATTAAAGTGTGTCGAATGGTGCAGATAAGCAGCTGATACGCTGCTTTGCTGTGCCAAAGTCATCACCAAAGTAAAAAAATAAGTGAAAATCTTAACTTGTGACTCAATGTTGTTATTCTTTTTCTTACTGTGATATAATCATTGTTTACACGCGTTAATTTTGTAATTTTTTAAATAGCTGAGTTGCAAAGAAAAAATTTTCATTGATTTTGTTTCAAGAAAGCATAGTTATTAGAGTGACCTCCTTTGTTTGAGATTTAAGAGGTTTCGAATATCTCCACCCCAGTGAGCTTGAAACAGCCGCTTAAAAACTCACACAATTTTTTGAAGCAAATAATATTAAAAAACCCCAGTAATTTTCTTAATAACTTTTGCATACTATTTAAAAATATATTTAAACAAAAGTTAATACAAGAGAAAACTGGCTGATAACTAGGATTATCAGCTGATAACTCGGACACGCGAAGCTCAGAGTACTGAGTTTTTACAGTTATAAGTGATACTCAGACAAGCATTTTCAGGTATAATGTATTAAAGAATATTTTACATTTACGAGTTGGGTTCTGTAATTTATAGCTTCTCTGTGAATCAACAGAAATTTATATCACACGCGCGCGCACACACACACGCACTTATATTAGCGCAGACGTGACAACTTGAGCAAAAGTTTTCTACTATAAGCCCTGGCCAACCAAAGCCTTATGCGTGGAGTTCGTAGACGGAAACAGAAAGAACTCCGTCGGACATAAATATATATATATACATATGACAAAATTCCTTCAGTGAACCTGTCGCGGTCTCAAAGCGACGAAAATACTTTGGCAAATTGAATTTAAATGTTGAAGCAAATCTAATGGTCTTTGTGTGTGTTTTTAAATGGCTTATAAACACCTTCCACCCTGCAATATATATATAGTATCTATATCTATATCTATCAATCAATCTACACACACGCGCGCACACACACACACACACATATATATATATGTATACACACAAGAATCGACTAGAAAGTTCGTAGATTTATTATGAAGGAGTGGTGCTAGAGTTGTAAAATTTTGTATGCATTAACTTTAACAGTTCTTATTAATAACTGCGAAGTTTCCAGGTAAACTGGCATCTGACTGTTCAAAGAAGACTTAACAATAACTAATGACTTTTCTTGAAAAATAGACAGAATTTTTCTACAAGTGCCTGTAGAAAAATGGCTTAGCTCCCAACGAAATTCGTGCTTACATGCTTCTTACATTAGAGGATGACGCCCCAGCTTAATCGACTGTGCAAAAGGGGACAGCAACATTTAGAAGAGGAAGGGAGAGTCTTGTAAAATGACCCAAGGTCTGGAGGCCCCGCAACTGCCACTTCCATGGTAAACATTCATCGCGTTCACCACTTAGTAATGGATGTCAGATGATTGACTATAACACAAATAACCAAGTTGAGAATATTTTGCACAGTGAATATGGTATGAGAAAGGTTTCTGCTCGGTGGGTATCACGTCTTCTGACGGGAAATTCTTTCATTATTTGAAGCAGATTCAGTTGCTTTCCTCGAGCATTTCTTTATCCAGGATAAGTGTTGCCCTTGACCCAGCAGAGCATCGAGGATATGCCATCTTCAGGGAAAGAGGGATACGTTAGTGAATATTCTCAGCTGGTAGACGGAAACAGAAAGAACCCCGTTGTATATATATATGTGAGTGTGTAAGTATATAATAGCTATATCTATCTATACGCGCGCGCGCGCACACACACACATACATATACAAGGTTGGACAAATGAATGGAAACAGCTTAAAATTCCACACAAACTTATTTTGATATGTAAGACCGCCTTTGGCAGTAATTACACCTTGAATTCTACGAGGTATGGATTCGTACAAAGTTTGAATTGTTTTAAAAGGGGTTTTTGTTCATTCTTCAGCTAAAACAGTCTCCAGTTCTTGTAGTGATGATGGTGGAGGATATCGACACCTTACTTTTTTTTTAAAATGCACCATAAATGTTCAATGATATTGAGATCTGGGGACTGCAGTGGCCAAATAAGATGTTCAACTTCACTAGAATATTCCTCGTGCCATTCAGTAACAACTTTAGCTGTGTGAACTGGTGCATTATCGTCCTGAAAGATTGTGATTTCTTCCGGAAACAGTTCCGCCACAAAAGGATGAATTTGATCAGATAAAATGCTTATATAGTCTTGACTATTATTTCTGCCATGAAGGGAAACCATTGGGCTGGCGGATTTTCAAGATATAGCCCCCCAGATCATCACAGATCCTCCTCCATGTTTAACACTTGCAAGAAGGCAGTCTGGGTCAAATGCTTCTTTTCGTTGTCCCCACACGTATAATCGGCCAGTGGTCGGAAATAAGAAAATAAGGTGGTCGGAAATAAGGTAAAGGATGACTCATCCGAGAGAATAACATTCCTCCACTGCTCTAGGAGTTAATTCTGTAGGTTTTTACTCAACTGTAAACGCTTTGCAATGCTTGTTTTTGAAAGTAGGGTTTTTCTGATTGCAGCCCTCCCGCGAAATCCGGCTTTGTGCACCTCTCGGCGTACAGGTTTTGAAAAAACTGGGTTCTCGAGGTGGTCATTAAGCTCTGCAGCAAGTTTGGGGGCTGTACTTTCGTCATCGTTTCTAACAATTCGCGTAAGAGTCCAACGGTCCTTATCTGAAAGTTCTGGTTTTGTTTCGACGAGGAGCTTTTCCCCTCTTTCTCAAAGTTTGTCATTACTTTCGAGACAGTACTGTTTTAGTTACTCTAACGCCTGCTATACAAGCACCAACAGTTTGACCTCTTTGAAAGTCCGATAAATCTGTCATTTTAATGAATTTTAATTACCTTTTCTAATGATATCTGAAAAAGAAACAACAATTTTAGCAAAACATATTAAGGAACAATAATAATAAATCAAAAGCATAAAAATGAACAAGCTTTTGACGGTTTTATAGATATTTCAAAATTATGATGGTATGATACTAGGTGTTTCCAATATTTTGTCCAACCCCTGTACACACACACACACACACACACACACACACACACACACACACACACATAAGGGTGGGCTGAAAAGTTCGTAGATTGATTATGACTAGTGCGTATTTTAAACTAAGTAAACTGGAATAACGTGAAATGAAATGTTTCGCGCCCAGACATAATGCGCTGCCTTGTCGAGGAATTGAACCCATGATTTCATGATTATGAACCCTTCACATTAAGCACTAAGGCCATACGCCATCACCCAGCATAAGAAAGAGTAGGAGAAAAATAAAGGTAGAAAATAAGAGGTAAAGCATACTCAGAAAAAATTGAAAGAAAGAGATAAATAAAGATGGAGTAATATATATTTTATGCCCTTAGACTCAATGACAATGTGTGGAATACAAATTGATGGATGTATAGAACTGAGTAGGAAAGACTTGGGGGGAATGTGTGTTTGTAAGAGCGAGAAGATACTGAAGAGAAAATAAGAGAGAAATGAAGAAAAGGGAAAGAGAAATGGACTGAAAGTGAAAAGCAGAGAGAAATAGAGAAAAGTGTATGAAAACAAAAAAAGAACCCATAGAGATTGAAGCAAGAAGAATGAATGGAAAAGAGAGATGAGGGGAGACGGATAAAAAGAGCAATTAATAAGAGAAAGTGAAGGATAAATGTATCAAGAAAGAAATCGATATTTAGGTAGGTAAGTAATAAGATACAGAAAAGGTTCAATATGGAAAGAGAAAGAAAGAGTTAGGACGGTGGAGTGAAAATTCGAGAAAACAGGCAAAGATAGAGAAATATGCACATATATATATATATATATATATATATATATATATATATATATATATATATATAGAGAGAGAGAGAGAGAGAGAGAGAGAGAGAGAGGGAGAGAGAGAGGAAATAAAGCGATAGGAAGAAAGTTAATTAAGGAGTAAAAGAGAGAGGAAATATGATTAGCAAAAGAATGAGCGGAGAGTGAAGATATGAATGGTAAACGAAGAGAACCATAATATTAATGGAGACGAGAAATGAAGGAAAGAGAGAAAGAGAGAGCGTGAGAATGAGTGAAAGAGAGAGAGAGAGTGAGAGAAAGAGAGAAATAGGGAGATATAGATACATAGACAGAGATAAGGAGAGAAAGAGAGGGAAAAGAGAATAGTGGGAGAGAAACTGAAAAGATGGGTGAAAAGATTTTCACGTGAAGAGACATTAAAGAAAGTGGGATGAATTATAGGGATAATAGAAGGGGGAAGTGGAAGAGAAGGGAAAGGTGAGTGAATGAGTGCGTGTGTGTCTGTGTGTAAGAGAAAGAGAGAGAGAAAAGAGAAAGAAAGACAGAGAGAGAGTGTGATAGGCAGACGGGGAGTACTGTTGGGAAAATGAGAGTTAATAAAGGAAAAGAATGCAAGAGATTTAGTGTTAGCATTTGTAAAAGACCAACAAAGAAAGCACTATGTGCAGTAATAGAATCTTCTGATAATGGTTCGCGAGTGCTAGGAACTTCTCCACGCTTCCAAAGATATATTATTTTCATTCGCTAGTAACAACAACAGCTACCATGACTAGCACCCCAACTACCGCACTCCCGTCAACCTCATATGACTCTCTGAATATATATATATATACGCAATGCAGATATTAAATGGGTATGGTGATAACACACATCCTTGTCCTACACCTCTTTCTATCTATTCTGGTTGTGACAGTTCCTGGCCTATTTTAATGGCTTCCTTTTGGTTCTAATACAACCGATAAACCCTTCAGATGTCCCTTCCTTCAAAGCCGGATTTTTCTAAACAGGTGATGAGCACTCTGTGGTGTCAAATGTCTTGGCATAATCTATGAAAAATGCAAATACATCTTTTCTGTGCTTGCATCTTGCTTCTGTATTAGACAGAACAAAAGAAAGCAAATGCAAAGGTTCATGGATAGAAGTTTGAGCAAATAAAAGACGCCAAATATTTAGAACAAATAATAAATCGGGAAGGTCGCTGTGTAGAAGAAGCTACTCAAAGAATAAATAAGGCTAAAAATACGTTTATAAGGATAAAAACAGATCTTCAACTTAAGAGACATAACACTGCACATAAACCTGAGGTTAATAAACTGTTATATTGTGTCAATCGTCCTCTACAGGACAGAGCAAAGAAAAGAAAAGAGATATCTTTGAGATATGGATCTTTCGTGGATTGAACAGATTAAACTGGAAAGACAGTGTAACAAACTCTACAGTAGTAGAAAACTGAAAGTTCAAGCATGGCTACTGTCGAGAATCAAGTCCATAGAGCTATCATATTTTGGACATACGATGCACCACGAGACATTGCCCAAGACTATCCTTACAGGAAGTGTGGAAGGGGAGAGCAAGAGGCTGTCAAACATGATTGTCGACAGACGACATCGAAGAACGAACCGGAAACAAGAGCGTAGCTAATTGTGTGTATGAAGCACAAGACAGGGAACTGGAGAGCCTTAGCAGTCCAACTGATGGAAACAAGGAGGGCACTTGGATGTTAACGAATGAAACGTATTGAAAATGATAAAGTAAAGTTAAAATGTAGAAAGCTAGTTTTTTTTAGATTATGATATTAAGATATAATGAAGATACATATTGCAATATACGTTGCACTAAACAATATTGAAAAATAACGTTTTAATATTTGCTTGAATACTTCCCTAAAAGGAACTTTAACAAAGAGAAATGATTTAAACGAGACTAGGGTTGTCTCTGTCTGATTTACACGAAATATATAAATAGAAAACAGTATTTATTACAAGTGTGATTAGAATGGGAAGAAAATGCGGAAACCAAATTTCGAATATTGGAATATATGCTTGCCGGTGCATCGCAGCTGTTCGAAAAGGTCAAAATATTTCGCCATAAACGAAGCAGTCTGCACATTCAGATGTGAATGGTATTTATTTCTGTGTTTTACAATAATTTATTACACTATTCAGAGATAAAATATAGTAATACCGTTAAGCTTGATAACTATTTTCTACTTTGTATGATTTCTGCAGAAAACTGTTCAAAAAACGGCTCAAATCCATAATTGCATTAATGCATTCTCGTGTTAATGCAATTATTACAACTACGTAAATATCAAAGAAATGGTACTTGATATTGAATATCTATACATAAAATAATAGTTTCAACGATGAACATTATACAAAAAATTATCTGTCAAGTGACTAATTAGGCAAGTATAGTTTTCATTTTAAAATGACATCATTCATTATTTGTTTCACTCATTTCATTACATGTATTTTTATTCATAAAAAATAGTAACTACAGTTTTACTTGACAATCGTTTATTAATGAGAATGCTAGTTAGCGAGAAAATTATCTTCAATGTAGCAGATATAGAAAGAGTTTTTCAGTAGTTCTAAGAATGGTAGCGTCTCTTCCTTTATTTTGAACCCATCACTACAATGCTTCTACACCATATGGTACATTGTCAACAAGATACCAACTTAATTCTTCACCATCTTTATGAATAGATTTGAAATTCAGAAAATTAGATTTACAACGGTTACTTTGGAAATTAAGTTTATCTGTGCTACAATCTTCTCATTAAGTAAGTTATGAGTGATGTTTCTAGCAAGGGTTTCAGTAATTTGCTGGTTATAATCTTTTGATCCTCAATCAAATATGAAAGATGTTTATCACAAGGATCTAATAGCAAGATTATTATCGGCACTGAATGACTCATCCACGTTTCTGTTGGTTGAAATATGAAATTCAGTTCATGGCTAATGATTAGTCCTGAATCAATGTCACCAGTTTTCAGGCAGTTATTGAACAGGACAAACAACAATTAGATAAATTTCTGAAGAAGATTCTTCTTGTTCTCAGTAAATATGAGCTGTCGTGTCACTCAAGACAACGACCACACTACAGATTATTGTATCCCATTGTTTGTATTTACGAATATTTGAATCGGTTTGTTGTATCTGTTAATCCGCTATAATGTCAGCGTTAAGTTGGCACTGCTGAGGCAGATTATGTAGGTTCCATATGCTGAATTAATCTTTATTCTGTTCATCAGGTTCTTTTCATTTCTCTTGTCAGTTTGGCCGTTTGCTTAAATTCACCAATAAGTCGCTGTAATTTGGTCACAAATGTTGATAAAACGGCGACTAAAAAAAAAAAGAAAAAGAAAAAAATGAAAAACAAAGAAACCTTCAGAGTTCAAAAGTATGATCTGTTCACTGGTTTCATTTTCAGTACTCTCCATATTTCGGGCATAGGCAAAGGCAATAAAAGGTACAGAAGACAACACTTCTGTCAACTTCAGTTTCACTTCCATATTTGGTAGCAATCCATTCTTGAATTATATTCTTGCAGGATACGAGATGGTGTGAGATGATAAGCATCGTTAGCACGCCGGGCGAAATGAATAACAGCGTTTCATCTATCTTCGTGTTCTGTGTTCAAATTCCGTCAAGGCCGACATTGCCTTTCATCATTTCGGGATCAGTAATATAACCATCAGTTGATAACTGGGGTCGATGTAATCGACTTATCCCTTACCCCGAAATTACTGGCCATGTGCCAAAATTAAAAATCAATATAGCATAATACTATGAAGTAATACAACATTAGCAAAAATACTGTCAAATATGTAAGACTAGTGTTCACTTGTATCGAACAGACCGTTAGCCAATGACTATTAATAGACGCGATTCCGCTACTGCTTGACACGAGGTCTTTTGCCTGCTGCGTCTTTGCCTTGGATCGAATCGACTCCCTTTAAACAATCAGGTCTTAATGAGCTCCATCGCCAGAGAGACATCTGATCGCTTAGCGTAGACATCTGATCGTCGCAGTAAACCGATTCCTCTCCTCAAACCAGCCAACCAGCCAAGTCTTCTAGTGGCTGGATTATAGGAGCACGTCATAGATTACAGTGATTTAAAATTATTCTATGTTTACTCAGGCCTAACATTACGTTGTTTGGTTAGTTAGTTCACATTACTTCACGTTACTCGTTTACTTTTTTTTTATTACGTCGTGTCAATTAATTTCATGTTAAATGTTTATAAAAATAACCAAACGGATGACAGAGGGCCGCAACTCCAGACATTTAAATGTAGTTTCTTAACCATAATATCGCCATATTAACGTTATCTCATTTACACTATTATTTTGTTTTATACAAGCAGCAAACTCTAATACAAAGAGAAAGAAATCTTACAATTATAAATTATCTTTAACCGTAATTACAAAAAAAATAAATAAATAAAAAATAAATATAAAATAAAAATAAAAAAATCGCTAATTGCTGATTGTGTTGAATCTCTCACATAACAAATTACATTTACATTTAATCACAGGCAAAAAAAGTCATACACATGATATAAAAAAAGTCAAAAAAAGAATGTGGTACAAAGTAAAAAGAGTATATATATATATATATATATATATATATATATATATATATATATATATATATATATATATATATATATATATATATACACACACACAATATCGAGGTCATTTATCGACGTTAATTTATTACATTTAAAAAACAGAAATGGGGAGTCAATTCTATAGCAAAAGACTGAAGATGTTAGCGGTTCGAATGTAGTTTCCAGTATTGTGTTGTGGCCATTGTGAAGACATTTAACACTTAACAGTCGACCAACTCCACTTAATTGAATTTCTCGTTGTTTACCTTCCTAACTGAGTAGATCTATGATCAAAGACATTCCAATCGTGATCATCCTCTCGTTTACTCTAACATATTGTGACCCGAAGCCCATTATCCAAAGTCCTCCATTTTTTAGCCAGTAGAGGGTGATATTACAAAGAGTTAACTGCTATTTCTAGCAAGTCGAGCAACCACATTCACGCTCCCTTGTTGGTTCGGGAACTCTACGTTATCGTTTAACTCCGGAATAGCTCTGATCGTCATTTAATCTTCCAGCGACTACATTGTTTAATGTGTCCTCCTTTATTCAAGACGGGTCGACATAAATTTGACAGGGTGTACAAATCCAGAAGCGATAGTGGCAATGACTGTATGATATATATCGTGAAATGTAGTGCTCAATAAGCTTCCTACCTACACCGTTTTTCTTTTCGTTTTTTGATTTCTTTTTCAACAAAGTTTCATAATAGTTGTCAGTTCGCAACTGACATTTAAAGAAAACCAACGACAAATTTATATTATATAACATTTAGTTTCCAAATCCATTGTAGTTTAAATTACTTTTTACTTGTGTTTGCTATCAATAAAGAAATTTAGTCTCATAAATTGTATTAGTAATTATCAATGTAAAATGTATAATAGCATCTAACAAAGGTATATGGCTTGAAATTTGAAAGAAAGGTACAGTCGATTATATCGACTCCAATTCTGCTGCATTTCCACTCGAACTGTGGCATCGACCCAGGTGAACTCCTTCGCCAGTTACATATTAATAGACACCCCATCATAATAAAAGATCGACTACCAGAACTCCCATTCTGATATCGGCCAACCAACCAACCAATCCTGCTACCACCTGGGTCACAGGAGAACTCCACAACTCCCAGCAACAAACAGTGATTAAACTGATTACTTAAGCATAACCTTTTAGCATCGATGTTGTTGAGTTCCATAATTTCCACAATTTTTTCCAAGAATACATTTTGTCCTTTTCTTTAACGTTTTAGCGTGAAGTTTCATCATAGTCAGTTCGTGACAAACTTTGCAATAAAAATCAAAATGAATATTTCTCAAAATAAATTTCATAACATTTCATAATTAAAATTCATATTTCAAAAAATGTTCATCTTATTTTCTCCCCTCGTTTTCCTATTAAAGACAACGAGTTGACAGTTTATTACAAAAAGGGCGATAGCAAGACGGTGTCGATGATCTGTTAGATTTATAAACTAAATTAAAACCTTCGCTTCGGGATAGCAGCAAGATTTGATAACATTTTAAAATTGTTTTCCCAGTTACAGGGACCTACTTCTTGTGGCTAATTTCCGTAGCGTTAAAGACGAGAAATAACTTTTCCTTCGAAAGAATTAAATTCAATATTGCCCGCCAACGAATGTTTCCTCCTAATTCTGTATTCCTATGCCTGCAAACCGAAGCACTCCTTATTTCGGTGTCTCTTGCACAGAATGCTAACAAGGCGTGTCGATAATGTAAATACCAGTTCAGCACTTGGGTTGATGTGATCGACATAGCACCTTCTCTGAAATTGCTGAACTTGCGTCAAACTTTGAAGGCAATTTTATTCTAATCAATATAGCCATTGATTTTTAGCCAACATTGTATGTAAGGCAGGTACAATCAAATTGTTTTTAGTATTTTAGTACAGTATATCACCGTCTAAAACAAAACACTGCTAATACACCAGAAACTTACAAATTAAACTAGCTGAGAAGAATGCTTCTTATACGCTAATTAGTCTATCCAAGTAATTATGGGCTTATGAGCACTGTCTCTGCTCACGGTTAAAGAGGGCAATCACTTGCTGATGAAAATCCCAACCCAGGATTGAAACTATACCAATTGATTGTTATTTTACTGTCCGCAAAGATAGTGTCTATTGTACAAAGACACAATGCTTACAACTGTTTATATATACAGTGTTGGCTAAAAATCTATTGATATATTCCGTAGTACAGTATAGTATTGAAATAAATCACAGCTACCGAAACAGTAATTTTTCATTTCTCTCTCTCCTAATTAGAATACGTTTTGAATAGGATTTGATTGGTAGAGGATAGTCACATAACTAGTCATATATATATGTATGTATATATATATATATATATATATATATATATAATATATATATATATATATATATGTGTGTGTGTGTGTGTGTGTATGTATGTATGTATGTGTATGTGTGTATGTATATAGGGATGTGCCGCCTAGACAGGCAAGGTAGGCAGTGCCTACTTTGAATAAAATGGCTCAATTGCAACATTTTCCTTTTTGGGAAAAATATGCCCCTAATTCAATAAAATTATGAATGTTACTCAGATTACTATGCATAAAATGCAAAATATTTCATTTTTTGTAGATTAGGTAGGCATAATTTGCTCCTGTATTCAATCTCAGTTTTTAAGCTATACATAGTACTGATGTAGCATATGTGCTGCGTACGCTCGTACATCACCGCTTTCTCTACGTTCTGTACAAGCAGAAGTAAATCTGCCTTCATCGGTAGAGTGGGAAAACCTGGAATTTGGGAGACGTATTTTTTGCACATATGTCTATGTGACCACTCAGTGGATCTGTCTAGTACTGGGGTCTTGTATTTGTTGTCGGTGAATGGTCAATCTATTTCTTAGAATAAGCTTTGTTTGACCCATGTAATCTTCATTACGCGTTTTTTGCAGCTCTTCGATACTTATTGATTTGGCACGTTCTATTCCGTTGACTATTAGCATTAATAGAGGGTAGACTGTCTTGATTATAACTAAACATCTTCACTCAACCGTGTGGGCATTCTTTGTACGCGTAAAATATGCTGTCATGTCAAACTAACGCACAGACGTAGCGGTAAACGCGAAAAAAGTCATAAACTTAACCATGTGCTCATTCTCTACAAACACTCGAAGGAAAACATTCGGAGCATTGATTGCTTGGACTTGTTCACTCACCCGTGTCAACCTTAACTTATGACGCCAAACATTGTCACTTGATACTAACACACTGACGTAACGGGTAGCCTACAAAAATTTCTAACACCAGTCATGTGACTAGCCTCTGCCAATCAATCAAATCCTATTCAAAACATATACTGATTTGAGCCATGAACTCCCTATAACAACAGGGCAAGCTTCAAACACTGGTCAGAAGCAAGACAGCTGCGACATAAGCCATGTCTTTCTATTTGAACATTTTGATAATCTGTGTAAACTGTGAAACCGGTTAAAGCTTCAAATATTTTAATAAAAAATATTTTAACTATTCTCATTGTATTTTCATCTTCTATTTTTCCTATATATATATATATATATATATATATATATATATATGCATACGCACTCACACACACACACACACACACACACACACACACACACACACACACACATATATATATATGTATATATGCACAAACACACAAACACACATATAAACGACATCTTTTTTCAGTTTCTATCAAATCCACTCACAACGGTTAAAAATGGTACTATCACAGAACTTGCTAACAATTAAAAGAGATTTTGTTTGGATCGAGATAGGCAGGAAAAGCGGGAAATGGATATGCGCAATGTAACTATCAATGAAAAATTTCGAGTAGAGAACATTTATGAGGACGAATCGCACGGAAAGATAAGAATTCCTGTAAAACATAAAAGAGGAAAAATATTGCCTCAGGTAGCGTTTAGATAGTAAAAAACATCAACACTGAAGTTCTGGAGGTATTAGTATTCTAGAAAATCCTTCGGCTGTATAGAGTTTCAGAGTTGATAGGAGAGAAATTGTATGTAAAATTACCGTGGATTGCTCAAAAGTCTGTAACTCTGTTTAAGGAAACAAACAAACAAAAACATATAAATATTTTACGAAGAAAATCAGAAGACAAATGGGAGATGGGTGTGTGGTAAGTAGCTTGCTAACCAACCACATGGTTTCGGGTTCAGTCCCACTGCGTGGCATCTTGGGCAAAGTGTCTTCTGCTATAGCCCCGGGCTGACCAATGCCTTGTGAGTGGATTTGGTAGACGGAAACTGAAAGAAGCCTGTCGTATATATGTATATATATATATATAAATGTGTGTGTATATGTTTGTGTGTCTGTGTTTGTCCCCCTAGCATTGCTTGACAACCGATGCTGGTGTGTTTACGTCCCCGTTACTTAGCGGTTCGGCAAAAGAGACCGATAGAATAAGTACTGGGCTTACAAAGAATAAGTCCCGGGGTCGATTTGCTCGACTAAAGGCGGTGCTCCAGCATGGCCGCAGTCAAATGAATGAAACAAGTAAAAGAGTAAAGAGTAAAGAGTATATATATATATATATGTGTGTGTGTGTGTGTGTGTGTGTGTGTGTGTGTGTTTGTGTGTGTGTGTGCGTGCGTGCGTGCGCGTGTGTGTGTGTACAAAAAACTCCAAAGAAACAAAAAAAAAAAAAACCGAAGTAGAAAGACTGAAGTTGTGGGAAAATAATCAGCTCGCCCAATTCAATAAAGGATGTTGGGAATAGCGAACGTAGAATTTTTTGTAAATTATTGAAAAGATAGGCTTTACAAGGCTGCTAAAATTTAGAAGTCATATAATGGTATGAGAAGAACAAGAGAATCTCTCATACATACTGCGTGGGTGGCAAGAAATAGAAGCCATTATTTACATTTTAAAGAAATATAGAAAACCTAGCACAGCTAGATTATAACCAAAAAGAACGTGCGAAGGTGGCCAACATTTTTCTTAGCAAGTTCTGTAATAAATATTGTATCCTCGTAATGACAAATAATGCGATTGCAAAGTAAGGTCGGCAGATAAAAATGATGCAGTTAAGTTGCTATGGGAACACTTTTTTACTGAGAGACAAAAAGGTAACATAAACCAGGTGAAGAGATAAAATATCTATAGAAAATGAGATAAGACAGGACTGATTAACTGATGTTCTACTGCATAGTATGATTTCAAGGAGAAGGCGTATCAGGAAAAAAAAATAAAATATGGAATACCACGAATTGCGTGAAGAACTCCTGAAATTCAGCTAAATAAATAAGAACATATAAAACATTTCGCCAGTGTCGATGACAATATTGAAGGAAATATTGTGAATATCAGCAATATTTATATAAGAATAGAGATGATAGTTAATTTAGAATTTGCATGTGTATTTATGTGTAGTTGGATATCTTTGCAAGAATTTGAAGCAGAATATCAACCATAACTATGAAAATCTAAATATACAGAGAAGTGCAGTCAGTTAGTTGTCAGTCGCGATCGAGTATTGTTTGGTTAGGTTAACCATGCTTTTGCTAATAGTTTTCAGTGTCTATGTTGTCACGAGCAGGTATAGACATCCTCTCGGTTATCTCATCCTTGACTCACTTAAACTTTCGGGATGTGATAGTTGAAAGGAAAAGAAGACTGCAACAGCGCCCGAATAGTATCTATTTACAGCTGCGTAAACTGGAGCAACGTCAAGTGTCTTCCTGAAGAGCACAAGCGAAACGCAGCCGGTAAAATACTTCGTGTCTTACAATAACTGAATTGCACCCACGAGTAGTAGTCGTGGAGCAACACACTTGGTGAGACAGAAGCATCAACCTCTCCCTCCCTTATTCTTATATAATCTTTCGCTTCTGTATTTTCGTTACTGTTGATTCAAGGACTTAATAATCTTTATTTAGTTTACAGATTTTAAAAATCCTCATTATTAAGACAAATATTTGTCTTTCAACTGAAAAGAAGTGAAAAATAAATTAAAGAAAAACTGGGTTCGAGAATGAGTTGCATGTAGGAAAAATACATTATTCAATAAAAAATGATGAATAAGAGTGTGCAGGATTATAAATCTGGCACAGATTACTAGTTGCTGAAAACACTTGAGCATGTACCTCTCTCTCTCTCTCTCTCTCTCTCTCTCTCTCTCTCTCTTGCTTTCGCTCTCTTGTTTCAACTTACCCTTTTTCTATGATAATCTTCAGAGGATTTCATACAAAAAGAAGAGATTGGTAGAAGCATGATTTATCTTAGATTATTGATTAACATTATTCGAAAAAAAAACCCAACAAAAAAGCAACAAGAACAAACACAGAACAAAGCAACAAAGCAGCAATGGTCTCTTTAATATATATTTTATCATTTTCTATGCTGGAGAACTGCCTTGAAGAGTTTAATAGAACAAATCGACCCCAGTATTTATTTTTGCTTAAAGTCTGGTCCTTATTCTATTGGTCTCTTTTGCCGAGTCACCAAGTTATGGAGACATAACCGAACCAACACTGGTTGTCAAGTGCTGGGTGTGGGCAAAAATATACATATATACAAGAAAGACAAACATGCTCTCCCTTATGCAAATATAATTTACAAGCTTCCACATAATTTTCTTCCCCTAAATTCACTCACATGCGAATTGTTGAACACAGTCGTTCAAGGTAACGTGCACTGGGACTGAAGACCAAGGTCCCATGCATTGGAATCGAACCCGGAACTATGCGGCAGCAAAGCGAGATTCTGGCTTCTTAACCACACATCCAGCTTGGGAGGTAAAGCAATTGTTGTCGAGGAAAAAGGTGGTAATGGTACCAATAATTGTCGGAACCATGGGAAGAGTGAATAGAAATATTGAGAAGTAATAGGGGCTGCAATGAGGGTGGAGCACTTGCAGAAAACAGCACTGCTTTGAACCGCTCGAATACTCCGGAAGATGCTCGAAAAATAAGGAGTGTTACCTTAGTTCACTGGTAGTGAACAGCTGACACTGTAGTACATCTCCAGAGTTAGAAGCTGTGGAAAGGCAACAACAACAACAACAACAGCAACAACAACAACAACTACAATAATGGTTACAACTCTCTCACAACCCTCTTAAGTATGAAATAACCCGGCTATGGAAAATGAAGGTGAAGATAGTGCCAATTATTGTTGGGTGCTTGGGAACATTATCTGAAGGTATTAAGAGGAATATACAGGAAATTGGAATATAGTGTCCAGTGGAACTGCCATAAAAGGTTTGCCTCCTTGGCACGGCCAGAATTATCAGGAAAGTATTAGCTGAAAAGAACGAATAGCATGGTACCGTTGGCTGCAGGTAGTAAGCCAGGTATGCATGCTCCAACAAAACCTGTGACAAAGGAATAATAATAATAATAATAATAATGATAATAATAATAATAATAATAATAATAATAATAATAATAATAATAATAATAATAATAATAATAATACACTGGACAATATGTCGGCATTATAAAATCAAAACCGCTGACAAATGGTATAAACACCACCCTGAAGCTGTGACTGAGGGAGAAAATGTATCGATTCTCTGGGACTTCCCCGTACATACCGACAAAACTACAAAAGTTAATAAACCGGATATTATTATATAAGATCAGACAAAAAAGGTGTGTTTATTAATTGACATGAGTATTCCTTGCGATCACAATATAGCGGCGGAAGAATTTGAGATCAGTAAATATAAAGACTTGCTAATAGAAATTGAAAAAAAAAATGTGGTATCTCAAGTACCAGTGAATGCAGGATTTCTGGGAATGATACAAAAAGGTACTGAAACTTATTTAAAAATGATACCAGGTTTACCATCCCTACAGGAAGTGAAAAAAATCGTGCGTGTTAACTGAAACCACTCATGTACCGAGAAGAGCATTATCGCTGTGAAAACAACATCCATTCATGAATTTATTCATTTATTAATTTTTTAAATACAAATTTTATCTGTGAATTTGCGTGTGCAATCTGGGAATGCATACAATGAGCATCTCTGCCCTAGGTGTACGGAAAACACTCGGCGAGAAATGGAAGAAAATTTGAAGAAAGAAGGAGAAAATAATAATAATACTTTCTTCTATAGGCACAAGGCCTGAAATCTCAGCTGGTGCTTACTTTATCACCTCCCTTACTAACCTTTCTCATCAATGGCTGCAGGCTTCTCTTGACCGGTGGTCTCACCGAGAATTGGGATTTGGGCTGGAAACCAAGACGAGAGTGTCTGTGACCGATGCAATAAGGGTTCAGGGGGCCTCCACCGATCCAGAATGAAGGCAGGGTTGTTCAAGAGGACAGAGGATGCTTTAAAAGTACGCAGCGCATCCGCAGTTCTACCAGGATCTTCGCAGTAGCAGCAACATCAGAAACAGCAATAGTAACAACAACAACAATAGCAATGTTCCGTTGGCATAACTTTCATGATCACCGAAGCACATAATACATCATACCATAACAAGGACTGAACCTTTTGGTGGACAACTGTGTCAACTACATTAAGCCAAATGCCCTTTTATTTCTAAGACGACAGGGTAAGATTTGAGGATGATTTGGTTGCTATTTCTAGTAGGCTGAATGATGCATATTCTCCATAATTTGATCTTTACTGTCCATAGAATTTATAGTTGATAGTCTGACGCAATGGATGTTATAACGAAGTTAGACAGAAGAATAGCAGGGATAAGTAATCGCCTTTTAAAATTCCCTTCTCCGAGTCTTACATTTCCATCGATGTTTCCATTTTGACTTGATGTAATTGACACATACATGCACACACAACACAGACACATACATATATACACTGGTTTAGTATTGGAGTTGCTTTATTCATCAATGCCCACTATCTCCAATATTCACTCGCGTGGTAGGTTGTCAAAGGCTTTTCAGTTATCAATTTTTGCCATATTTAGATTTTCGTTTCTTTTTTGTTTTGATGTCAGTTACACAAGAAATTAAATATTCATCAATGCAAAGAGACCTCCAGGTGCTGTCAGCCATTATAGTGTTAGTAAATTCTTCACCATTTATTCTGGACCAACCTTGGGGATGTTTTTTGTTGCTCTTATCGCTTTGACCTCTTCTGACATTTTTTTCTGCTCTGAGGGTTCGAAATTATTATCTTCGAGAAAAAAAAACCCCAAAAACAAAAAAAAAAAACAAAAAAGAAACAGTCGGTCTGTTAGAGAATAAATACATTGTTGGTAGATAAATTTTTACTTCATATATTTTGGAGTTGTCCTTTTCATTTCTGATTACTGTTGCTATAGTTTCACGTATATTGTTGTGTAGGTTTACGATGTAATCAATTGCGAGAGGAGACCAGTTTCTACGATCATTATTCTGTTAATAAATTCAACGCTGGTTGTGCTGAAACATGCATACTGCTGCTGTTATTGCATTTCTCTTTTCTTTCTTTTTTTTTAGAATTTGGACAGCTTTATATGCCTTATACATCTTGGTTCCTTATGTACTCGCCGTAAGCCTGGATGTTTTGTAGCTGCTCTATCTTCCATTACGATGGTTTTCTTTTCTGATATATGACTGAAATGTTTAGCATCTGTTTGAAACACATGATTTCGTTTGGCATGTTAACGTTTTCAAAGTTACATATCCTACCAGTCATTATTAGAAACCGTTGCTTAATTTTTCTTTTACATTCACATTTTACATAATGTATATCTTTCATATACTTGCTTTCTTCTTCATTTTAGATACCCACTTTTTCTATTTTAATAATAAAAAAGGGTCTTTTGTTTCAACTGGATATTGGCAGGTTTAGATGAATACTTTTTATTGTATCTGAGATCCAAACTACTTTGACTCTTTACTCACCTAGTTATAAGTTTATTTAACTTCAATGTTTGGATTTAGTTGCGTGTAAATAACTTCTTGGGAGGTTTGATGCTTTTGGTCATTATCTTTTGGAGGTTTTGTGAATTCTTAGCCGTGGGGAGTTGTTTCCGCAGGAGTCATATTGTCATATTAGCCATTTTGCGAATTGTCGTTATAGTTAGTTTATCATATTTTAAATTATGCATTTTAAATTATGTTGTGATGAGTATTGTTGTTCTGCTTATCATTATGTGATGTCTTTGTACGAGCATTTTTGTAGGGGTTATGCACTGAGACAACATCTCTTGTCTTGACTTGACGATATTGGGCAAAGGATACACCAAGAATTGAATTGGAGTTTGACCTCCAGAGTGTTGTAAGATGATTACAGTATTTTACGGGCTGGATAGTGTTATTTGTGATAAAATGATTCTGAAGAGGGCAATTTTAACAAAAGTTACACTATTCAACCGCCTGTTATAAAAAAAAATCGTTGGAAGATCGAACGAATTCTATAAGCTAAAGCTGGCATGATGTCCACTTTCAGGAACTGTGTCTGTTCATTGAGAGATCATTTTGAGAAGAAAAAAATGTCTTCGTGGTTCTTCGATCTGTTTAAAACGGTAACCAAATTTTTCTAAACTGGTAGCTTGACCAGTTAAAGAAGAAAGAAGAAACTAAATAATGTAGCCCTAGACATACAGTCTCTAAATATAATTGTGGATGGTCACGGTCAGAGCGACCTTGATCATAGATCATTGTTACTCGACAGTTAAACAACAGCAACAACGATGATCTATTTATTCGCCGAAAGGCAAATTTCACTGCTGGGAACTCCGCACAGATTAGCCGATGAACTACAAATAGTATCATTTTAATCCGGACGGACATTAAATATGAACTTTAAATATAAAATAAAATAAACTTGAAAATATTGGTGATTATTAACCGTCTTATTGCTTTAAGGAAAATATAGAGTATCGAGATAGATTTTAAAATATTACGAACAGTACTTTCATAGCTATATCGATATATTTGATCATGATATCAGTTTTTCAATGTTTTATTAAAATCTCCCAAGATACCTTATAAGTTGTTTAACAACCGATTGCTATCGTTTGTTCAAAAGATTGTTTATTGTTATTAAATATAACGACATGACATTTTGACTGGTGTCAAAGATGAACTTTCACACAGATAAGACAGGATTTCATCAATAAATTTCATATATTTTAAGACAGAAAATTATTTTGAATCATATGGACTATAAAACAATTTTTCATGTAGAATCTGTAAATTTAATTTAAATCTAGAAATATGTTTATGGACTTGTAATATACAAATACACACATTGACATCAGAGTTTTCCTGTTAGGAGAAAGTCAGCTTCAATAATCAGACTTAGCGTTTAGACTGAAGGAGACATATTCGTGGGCGATCGATCAACTAAAAAACAACCGAATCTCTCTTAAACCACAATCTATCATATTAAAATATGGGATGATATTGGACCATGTGGTTCTAGATGAACCATGTGGTCCTAGATGAACCATGTATACAAATAAGATGGAATGGTCATGATTGGAACGACTTTTCTCGTAGCTATGTTTGATCTAGGGCTAATAACAAATACAACTAAATTTTATACTTGATTTTATTTTTTGAGATTCACGTGACATTTTCGAACCATTGAATCCCAAATGGCTTGAGATATGAAATATATTAATTAAGGAGATTCTGTTGATGTAAGCAATATATTTTAAATAAAAATTGTCATTTTTAAATAGAAATTATCCAGGATACTGCAACACGTTTACAGATGAACAAATCTGATTAATTTTCTCTTCTAAAATTATAATTACTTCTGAGTGTAGAAGTGAATTATTATAACGATTTCTGATATTACCATGCCTAGGGATATAAACCTTGCAAAAAAAAAAAGAAAATAACCTAAACAAATAAAAATACAACAATAGACACATCAAAAACCAAACAAAATAACAAAACAAAAAAAGAGAAAAACAGAGTAATCTTTGAAGAAAAACCCTTAAGTCGATATAATGAAAACATTATCTGAACAAGAATTTTCCGATTGAAAAAAAACGAGAAAGCAAGTGTAAATCTTAAGTAGATAGTCAAAATGAGTTAGTGAGTAATAAATTTGAAGACCTTGTTGCTTTTAAATTCATAGCTAATTACAATATAAATGTATTTTGTTTGAATTGAATGTCCTTTCCAGCAAGAAAAAAAAAGAGAAGTAAAATAGAAACAGAAAACTGCGTTGGTGTTAATATGAAATGGCTTCTTCCTTAACGCTAAGTAATAAAAAACGTGAAGTTATTCAGTAACTGTAAGAGGTAAATTAATGAAATAAAAACTCCAACAAAATAAATACATAGCTATCAATTTACCTTATTTATTTACTCGACAGTGTGTGTAATAATAACGATACTCGACAGGATATGTAGCCCAGAGATTAAGGAGTTACTTCGGGTCAAGTCGCTACGTCTCTGCATTGAGAGGTCACATCTTTGATCCCATGGCTATGTCGCAGAAAAGAATCGCATGAGGGATTCTTCAAGTCGAATCAACCGATAGGAGACCTAGAGGTGGTGCACCATGAATGAGATAATTGAATATATCCTTACACTCAGTTGGTCATGTTTGTGAATCTAACCAGAAATGTTATGACGGGTTTCTTCTGATAGGAACCTATGGAGGCGGTGCATGTGGATTCCACCCACATGACTGTTTCAGGAATAGTGGACGGATCAGATGGATGGATGGCTATTTGTTCACCCGCTAGCATGTCTTTTTGTTCTTGACGTCTTCCATTAAAATGTATTTAGGTTGGTGTATTATTTTTGTGAGAAGTTTTGGATGATTATACCGTCCTTTGAACTGTGTGTTGTACCTACTTTATCTACTTTATCTACTTTGGAATAGGACGAAAGAATAAGTTGATAAGGTGCAACGGGAGTTAGTCAAGACGGATCTAAAAATCACAAGGTATTTACATCCGACGTGTCGATTATGTTGTATTGTGAAAAGCAGTCGTGAGTCAATTACCAGCAACTTATATCTGAAAAGGAACATCAAAAACCTTCGAAGTTTGCGATCTACCCTATCCAGTAGTTTACTCCAAGAATATAAGACATTACACTAAATCAGTAGACAAATTCATCATGTATTTTAGCCGCAGTGTAAATGCAAAGCTAAATATCTAAATATGTCGCTTTTCATTGAAAACGAAAAATAAATTCAGCGACAGAATTACAGAGATAAATTGTTTCAATATATACAAGAAAAACAAATCAAATTTATTTGTAAAAATAGAATTAGAAAAATATTGTAAGAAGATAACATTATTTCAAATTTTAAATTAGAGAAAGGAAGAAGCGTTCTGAAAACATTTACGAGCGATGTTTCTTAAATAATTTAGTATTTTATGATTTTGATATTCATAGTTAACATGTTGAATTCTTTGAGCATGCTCTTAAATTTCTTTATCATGATGTATGATATTTCTTTAGCAGCGACATATTGTTCGAGTATTACTTCAGTTTTTTATTGTCATGATGATGGCTCCATCAGCTGACTGATCGATTGCAAAACGTTCACAAAACTTGTTTGTATTTGAGGCACCGTCTTTATTGTTAACGAAACAGTTCCATAGTGTGTGATCAAAGTGAAGATGTCGGTGTCTAAGTTTGGGCATCTGGGAGCAAATTCTCTACACAATCTACGATTAGCTGGGATTCTTCAAACAACGCACTATTGCTCTATAAATATTCGAGAGAATGAACTACATCTGAGACAGGCGCGAATGCAATGCTTGTAACCAAGTGCATCTTCAACGTAAATTCTTCGTTATTTTCGTGAAGTTGCTCAAAAAATAATTTATTTGAACAGATTAAATTACACATTGAAAGAAATTAGAAAAAATAAAAAAAACAACCTTGAATTGAGAAATATCTCTTAACGCATTAATCATTGCTTGTTCAAAATCTGTCACAACTACATGTTGGATAAAAAAGCTGATGCTTATAATTTCAATCCTGAGAAAACCTGTTTTAACTCCATTCAGTTATGTTATCCCAAGTTAGAGGCAGGATATAAAAACTAATGACGTCGTGTATCGAGTAAAGCTGAATGAATAAAGTTGAAACTGTCTTGCAAGTCTCATCCGCATCCTAATTCTTTGCAATATATAAAAACAGAAGATTTCTTTTCATGTTGAAAATACTATAATATTACCTGGCCCATAGTCAGTAATTCGAATGTAATTTTTTAAATACTATATTCATGATGGATGGATGGATGGAAGCACTCCGTCGGTTCCGACGACGAGGGTTCCGGTTGATCCGATCAACGGAACAGCCTGCTCGTGAAATTAACGTGTAAGTGGCTGAGCACTCCACAGACACGTGTACCCTTAACGTAGTTCTCGGGGATATTCAGCGTGACACAGAGAGTGACAAGGCCGGCCCTTTGAAATACAGGTACAACAGAAACAGGAAGTAAGAGTGAGAGAAAGTTGTGGTGAAAGAGTACAGCAGGGATCACCACCATCCCTGCCGGAGCCTCGTGGAGCTTTTCGGTGTTTTCGCTCAATAAACACTCACAACGCCCGGTCTGGGAATTGAAACCGCGATCCTACGACCGCGAGTCCACTGCCCTAACCACTGGGCCATTGCGCCTCCACTATATTCATGAAGTATCCCATATATGAGTGAAATTTCTGTTATGAGTGGATCATGTATTCTCAAACATCGAACGTTTTGGTTGTTCCTTTTCATGGCAGCTGACTCATGACTGATTGAGATAATTCAACACAGGTTTGAATTACATTCTAATAAAGTGTTTCGTGAGTTGTAGATGATATTTCAGTTGTTTATTTGTTCAGTTTAATGGTTTTAATAAAAAATATTTACCGAACAAACTTCTTTAGGGAAATATAACGATCATTAAGCGGCGAATCGGTTAGTAGAATAATTAGAGTGTCGGAAAGAATGCTTCATAGTACTTTTTCACTTGTTCTGATTCTGTCTGCTTTGAATTCAAATTCCGCCGAGGTTAACTTTGCTTATCATACATTGGAACGTATACCTATTTCTTTACTACCCACAAGGGGCTAAACACAGAGAGGGCAAACAAGGACAGACAAACGGATTAAGTCGATTATATCGACCCCAGTGCGTAACTGGTACTTATTTAATCGACCCCGAAAGGGTGAAAAGCAAAGTCGACCTCGGCGGAATTTGAACTCAGAACGTAGCGGCAGACGAAATACCTATTTCTTTACTACCCACAAGGGGCTAAGCACAGAGGGGACAAACAAGGACATACAAACGGATTAAGTCGATTATATCGACTCCAGTGCGTAACTGGTACTTATTTAATCGACCCCAAAATGATGAAAGGCAAAGTCGACCTCGGCGGAATTTGAACTCAGAACGTAACAGCAGACGAAATAATGCTTAGCATTTCGACCGGCGTGCTAACGTTTCTGCCAGCTCGCCACTTCTTTCAATGATGTAATTACCATGAATTTAGAGCGAACTCAATATATTCGCTCCTCCACTAATTCATTCTTTTCTTCCAAAAGTTGAAGCAATTTTGATTATGTATTTGGTTAAGTTTTCTATGTTCTGATTTCATATCTTTTCAGGTTTGACTTCTCATTTAATCTACTAGACGTGTATGAGATAAATACAATTTAAGAAGATGTGTTAATTAAATCGACTGTATTTTCGCTAAACACACATCTATCAATATCTGATTTGAGTTAGCATTAATTATGTACCAGGTATGTAACAATAAAATTTTCATTTTCTGTAGTTCAAGTATTAATTAATCTAGGGAGAGTAGGTGAGAGGAAGGAGTAGGAGGGAGAAGAAACTAGCGAGAGGAAAAGAATGAGTAAGACAAAGTATGAGAGAGAAGAAAAATAGAGAGTGAGAGAGAGGGAGAAAGAGAGAGAAACATATATATATAGAGAGAAAGATAGAGGGAGTCAATAAAGAAGAAAAGGAGAGAAAGACACATTGGCGATGAGAATGCAAAGGTAATAATTGATATATGTAAACATTTATCTCCCTTAGTTTACGTCATCTTCCTTCGTTTACAATGTGAAATAATAATAAACTACGTAATGATGCGTAGATTAACGAAATTAGAGAGTGTAAATGAGAAAGAGAGGGGGGAACGAAAGTGGTGGGAGTGAGAGAATGGAGGAAGGAAATTAAGAATGAGAGATGTGAGAACATAAAGAGAAACAGGGAAACACAGAGAAGAAAAGAGAGAGAGAGAAGAAAATGAGATAAATATAGAAAGTAACTTGTTTATAAATTTTAATTATTCATGGAAATTTCAAAGTTAAAATCTCTCTCTATATAAATGGCAGTTTGTCTGTCTGTGTGTCTGTGTGTCTGTCTGTGTGTCTGTGTGTCTGTCAGGTTGTACCCTCACTCTGACCACGGCTTTCAACCGATTCTGATGAAACTTGACCCACACATAGCCCAATGTCATAATTCAAAACTAACGCAGCGAAAATTTCGAAAAGTTCCCCCAGTTCTGAAAAATATCGATAAATTCGACATGGGGTCGAGAATCTAAGCTTTTTATATGCAACACATTTTCTGTCTAGGGGACACAACTCGACAGCTAGGGACAGCTAGGAACATCGTATACACAGAAGTATTCGAGTGAAGAGAAGACATTGCAACCTACACATGCGCCTTCGTTCCCTAGAGGGAAAGGACTAGATTGGGATTAGTCGTTGCCTACTAGGGGCTCTTACATACCCGGGCAACGCCGGGCTATGCTGCTAGTAAATACTATAAAAAGGAAAAAGAATTGTTGAAGAGCTTGAAGGTAGATTGTAATAATTAAATTTGTTTTGCCATCACCACAGGGAGCTGTGATTTACTTCTGCATTTGAGGACAGAGTTATTCAAGAAGGGTCTTTTCGGACCTGGGCGGAAAAGCAGCAGGCAAAAAAATCTTGTGTCAAGCATGTAGTGGGATCGTGTGCTGGATTCCTGGACCACACTTCATGTCGTGTTCTTGAGTAAGATACTCCATTTCACATTGTTCCAGCCTCTTCGGCTATAATGGTGAGCATCAGCTAATCACTGGTGATGCCTTCTCACCTATGTTCCGCAGTATCAAGAGTAGGAAGACCGAGTGAGTGTCTATGTCTGCTTTGCGACTAAATGGTTACGTGAAATAATTAGCACGAATATGGTACATGCTACCACCTCATACAAGTTTGCAAGTGACTATGGCTGGTTATAACACACACATCTTTTTAACTTTTACTTTAAAAGAAAAACAGAAATAATGCTATAGCTGAAATTATATATATATATATATATATATATATATATATATATATATATTATATATATATATAAAATAGAAAAGAGTGAAAAAACTACAGAAGGCTTGTTTTATAAGGTTAAAGAATATATTTAAGTCGGTATGTTAGAAGAATGTTATAAAATTTTGCATATAGTAACATAGTTTTTCACTTAATTTCTTCAAAAACTGTTACTATATGCAAAATTTTATAACATTCTTCTAACATAACGACTTAAATATATTCTTTAACTCTATAAAACAAGCCTTCTGTAGTTTTTCACTCTTTTCTATTTTCTATATATCCAACCACGTGCTTTCACACACCAACTTTCTCACCTATATATATATATATATATATATATATATATATACATATTTCGGAATGATCATATTGCACAACAGATATTTAACCGTATATATATATATATATATATATATATAATATATATATGTAAAAAAATACAAACTGGGACAAGAACGCAAAACATTTGAAGACGATACAAAAAACACGAAGCCTTCAATCTTCAGTCAAGAACCGGATCATCCTCGCAATTTCGGCTGATTAATCTTGAGATTGCTCCGACCTGGCCAGCCCCAAAGGAAAATCTAAGCCAAGCGCATTAGATTCCTTGGAAGAAAGCCTCGAATGTATACAAAACAAGGACATATATATCTGTAAAATAATATGTGACAATTATTCAATAGCCAAGATAAAACTCCGAGTTTCGAATGCCGAGGTGGGAATCCACAACACCATCTCTTCGGTTATCTGGCTATCTGATAAACGCTATGAAAAAAGACCGTTATACAAAGGGAAATTACTGTGTTATAATTCCGCTACTTATATAAAAGCGTTAATCCAATGACCGCTAATCAAAATAAGGTTAAAAGTTCATAGTAAACACGTAAGCATGTCTACTCATATTATATGTTTATGTGTATATGCATACATACACACGTGCGCGTGCATATATATATATATATATATATATATATATGTATGCTGAGGGAGAAAGAGATAAATAGTAAAAGAGAGAGGGAATGTGTGTGCATATATGCTGAGAGAGAGAGAGAAAGAGAGAGAGGGTGAGAGAGAGAAAGAGAGAGAAAGTAAAAATGAGAAGGAATACATGTGTGTGTGTGTGTGCGCGCGCGCGCGTGTGTGCCTGTGTTGAAGCCTAAACGTTTCCAAAACAATGGATTAGTTGGACACGTTTGTTTACTTGGTGAATCTTCTAGAATCAGAATATTGCGAGTGTGAAAATCAAAGAGAATATTCAATGAAAAGTAAACATGCGAATGGAAGAGGAAAAGAAAACAAAAAAAAAAACAAAAAAGAAGGAAGCAAAGTTACAAACCAACAAATATATTGACAAAGAATGAAAGAAAAAAGAAAGAAAAGATACATGAATGAGTGAAGGAATTCCCAAAAGAAACCAAAGAAGATAGAAAAAAGTTAAATGGAAACCACCAATGGATTTTCTGTTCCTGAACCTAAAATTTCGCATATTTAAATTAATATGAAATTTCTGAAACTGTTAATCTCATCTTTTATGTGTCTGTGGATTTGCTCTCTGATTGTCTTCACGTATCTTATTTCTATATTTAGAAACATCCCTAATGCTGTATATCAATGCCCGTGTTCGTAACGGTTTGTGTTTTAATATTTTATGTTTTCTGCCGAGGTAGACTTTACCTTTCGCTCTTTCGAGGCCGATAAAATAAGTACCAGTTCACACCGGGGTCGATGTAATCAACTTATGCCCTCCAGCGTAATCAACTTACGACTGATTTTGTGCCAGAATTTGAAAGCAACATTTTGTTATGTAGTAAAACAGCTCAGTCTTCTTGCTGTCTTTAAAATGAGACTTGATGATTTAAAATAGAAAAATATAAGGAAATAGTAAACGTGTCGAAGAAATAGCCGAAATAACTGCAAGAAGCAACTCGATGCTTATCTAATTTTTGTCTTTAGTGAGATCTACAACCTGTTGTTGATGACAATCTTGTTAACTAGTTCGCTAATCCAAGCTCTAAAATACTTTCATGCCTGCAAAGATCGGTTCAGTTTGCAGTAACCAACCCCCTGTCTTTCCCTCTTGTCCTGTATATGTCACGAATTAAAGGTTGTGCAGTCACATCACCAAAGCTGCGGACAACGTGCACAACATCTATCGGTTAACTTGAAGAAACTAATTCTATGTACGATCTCTGGATGACCTGCTGCGCTTTGTTTAAACCACAAAGGCGCTCGGTGTAAACAATACATTATTCATTTGTAACATAATATAGCAGTATGTGTTCAAATGTCTTATTAAATAAATTTCAATACAGATATAGCAAAATACTTTTTTCTGTGAACAGAGAGAAAGAGTGAGAGAGAAAGAGAGAGAGAGAGAGAGAGAGAGAGAGAAGGAAGGAAGAAGAAGAAGGTGAACGAGATAAAATAGCGAATAGCTGATTGGTTATGACAAGAATTAGAATTCTGTAGAACGAAGCTATTTATAATGTAAAAGGTAAAGAAAGACCCACTTTAATATAGAAATAAATACTCGTTGTTGTGATTTTCGGTCAGGCAAGAAAAGTTGCATTAATGGAAACAAATCAAATATTGAAAAGGATAACAGAGATGAGAGAAAGATTTGTATGAGTAATTTAACACATGTTTGAATGACTTATTTAACAATGGGATCCTTGGTGGTCGGTTTTCTCGGTACTAGTATGGAGCTGAGTGAAGGAGTTTGCGAGTATCTGGTTGACTAAAAGTGAGCGACTCGGCCTAGGGAGGACATTCAGCCAATGAAATAGCTTGTGATGAGCAGTTGTAGGCTCCTGTGATTAGGTATCATTTAGCTATTACAGACTAGTTTCAAAATACCTCCTACATTGTTGCATACGATCTCCGAGAAAAATTGGAAGTTATATAGAAAAAGGTAGTCGTGGATATACAATGTCTAAAATAGGGGTAAGGTGTTTACAGTTTGAATGTCTTAGATCATCATCATGAATCACAATAGCAATAACATATATGGCCACTTTAGTAGCGATGTGATCTTCATAGCTACCAATCGTACGGCCACCATGCACAAAATGTCTGATTTTTGTCAAATCAATAAAATGACTGATGATACT
Organism: Octopus sinensis; assembly: GCF_006345805.1. NCBI lineage: Eukaryota > Metazoa > Mollusca > Cephalopoda > Octopoda > Octopodidae > Octopus > Octopus sinensis. The sequence continues at coordinate 124,750,957 of NC_043001.1, read as the reverse complement.
TTTGCTACGTTTAAACAGTATGTCAAACTCTATGTCACAATACTTGTTGAACTCTTAAATCCATCCTTATCTCTCTACAATGTTCACTCTCAATCTGCGGAGGCGCAATGGCCCGGTGGTTAGGGCAGCGGACTCGCGGTCATAGGATCGCGGTTTCGATTCCCAGACCGGGCGTTGTGAGTGTTTATTGAGCGAAAACACCTAAAAGCTCCACGAAGCTCCGGCAGGGGATGGTGGTGATCTCTGCTGTACTCTTTCACCACAATTTTCTCTCACTCTTACTTCCTGTTTCTGTTGTACATGTACTTCAAAGGGCCGGCCTTGTCACTCTCTGTGTCACGCTGAGTATCCCCGAGAACTACGTTAAGGGTACACGTGTCTGTGGAGTGCTCAGCCACTTACACGTTAATTTCACGAGCAGGCTGTTCCGTTGATCGGATCAACCGGAACCCTCGTCGTCGTAACCGACGGAGTGCTTCCACTCTCAATCTGTGCCAAGACGTTAAAGCGTATTATGTGTCTCCAAAAGAAGCAACCGCTCTTATCCTGACAACCACTAGGCAATCACACCCATCTCCAATATCTGAAAGAGACAAAGAAGTACCTCTTCTCAATTTTTTTTTCATTTCTCTGTAATCATCTGTACTATTTTCGCAGAGTCATGTCTATTAGAGATATTTTTAATTGGTTAATTCCAGTGTGTATGACCTTTTTCAAGGCCTCCGACATTGGCAGAAGTTATACGCAGGGTCAGGTATATGGTGTTAAACCGGGCAATCATGTATGTTTGCCATTCAAGGAACTGTCCCTGCGACTGCTTCAATCACAAAGTTTTGCTTGACTCGCGGCTATGATACACAATACATGCTCAAGCTGTCGCAAATACAGTGTGTCCGGAAAGTCATGGTGAGATTCCAAAACTATTTATTGAAGTAATTCGCAATGCTACACAGTGTTGCAAGTTACATCAATAAATAATTTTGAAATTCCACCATGATAGGCGCAGGAGTGGCTGTGTGGTAAGAAGCTTGTTTACCAACCACATGCTTTCGGGTTCAGTCCCACTGCGTGGCACCTTGGGCAAGTGTCTTCTACTATAGCCTCGGGCCAACAAAGCCTTGTGAGTGGATTTGGTAGACGGAAACTGAAAAGAAGCCCGTCGTATATATGTATATATATATATATATATATATATGTGTGTGTGTGTGTGTGTGTGTGTGTATGTTTGTGTGTCTGTGTTTGTCCCCCTAGCATTGCTTGACAACCGATGCTGATGTGTTTATGTCCCCGTAACTTAGCGGTTCGGCAAAAGAGATCGATAGAATAAGTACTGGGCTTACAAAAGAATAAGTCCCGGGGTCGAGTTGCTCGATTAAAGGCTGTGCTCCAGCATAGCCGCAGTCAATGACTGAAACAAGTAAAAGAGAGTAAAGAGTAAGAGTATGATTTTATGGATACACTGTAGTTGTCTTCCTAATCAATATTTCATACCAGCGGCATCTCTCTTCCTCCTCCCGTTTTGTTTCACTTTTTTTATTTATTTTTCTTCTCTCTTAACTAAAGAAAAAGCAATTTTATTTCCTTTGATATCAGCAAAACCTCGAACCGTGTTTAACGGAAGAATCTTTAAGCTGGTTTACTCGCCTTAGATCTACATTTGTCACTTATTTCTTTGGTCAAACGTTACATGAGCGGCAACATATGCAGAACCACCTTCTATCAACTAAGTTGTTTCCAAATGTCATTCCAAATCTTCTACCAATATATTTATGCTGTTTCTTCGAGCCGCATACACTTCACAACAAAGAACACCTACCGTCTTAACATTGCATACACAAGCATAATTTACTTAGATCCCAGATACCTCACACCTGATAAAATATGTAGCCTTCATGATCAAAGGCCTCAAAAGCATATCTCAATACAGGTAGCAAAGCCAAGTTTCAAAGGTACCGTTTTAAATCCATATGTTGACAAATGAAAGCCACTGTAAGTGCTAAACCTGAAAGCTTCGACTATCTCTAGTTGCAACTTTCTGTATATGTCTTTACTATAAATATATCTCACAAAACAAAGTTTCATTCCCCAGAATTAGAAAATACTTCAGCTCTGATCAGTTGCTGACTGTCCACAATGATTGAGTGCAAGTGACAATGGACAGCTATGCATACAATTGGGTTGATACTACAAATGTTATAAGCACATAACATTCTCGGATTAATTAATAAAGAGTGCTGGTTGTAATTTGAGGGAGATTTAGTTACTGTTTTTCATAGTTCCTGCTACACTTGGAAGATGGAATGTTTTGGGATGGAGTGTCTTTGATTATAAACATGGCCCACCAGGTTAAATGACAGCCCCCTCCACTACTACTGCTACTACTGCAAGCCATAATAACTACTGCAAGCCATAATAACTACTGCAAGCCAAATAAATTTTGCAACAAGATTGACAATTCTGGGGGGAGGGCGAAGCCGGTGCAAAACTTACACTTAATTTTATCAACCTCAAGAGGATGAAAACCAAAGTCAACCTCGGCGATAATTGAACACATAGCGTAAAACTTCGGAAGAAATACCACAAAACAGTTCGTCTGGCGCAGTAACAATTCCGCCAATCTGTTGCTCTGGAATTATTTTTTATATAGATACAATCACAACTTTGGAGGAGTTTAATTGTTGAAATTTACCCTAGTACTTGGAGGTTATCAAACTTGAAAGTAATGTTGACCTCGGTGAGACTTTATAACAATAATAATAATCCTTTCTACTATAAGCACAAAGCCTTAAACTTGTGGGAAGGGAGCAAGTCGATTACATCAACTCCAGTACTTGACTGGTACTTAATTTATCGATTTTGAAAGGATGAAAGGCAAAATCGACCTCGGCGGAATTTGAACTCAGAACGTAAAGACGGGAGAAATACATATTTCTTTACTGCCTACAAGGGGCTAAACACAGAGAGGACAAACAAAGACAGACAAACGGATTAAGTGGATTATATCGACCCCAGTGCGTAACTGGTACTTAATTTATCGACCCCGAAAGGATGAAAGGCAAAATCGACCTCGGCGGAATTTGAACTCAGAACGTAGCGGTAGATGAAATACCGCAAAGCATTTCGCCCGGTGTGCTAACGATTCTGCCAGCTCGCCGCCTTAATAATAATAATAATAATAATAATAATAATAATAATAATAATAATAATAATAATAATAATACAAAAACCTGGATTTGCCCCATGAAAAAAACTGGTGGGAACACAAACCACCCCCAGTGCTTGAAAATGACCACATCTCACTCCCCTGGAACTTCACCATTCAAACTGACAGAAAGATAGATGCAAATAGGCCAGACATCATATTGAAAGACTTCAAACAAAGAACATGCCTCCTCATTGATATGACTGTCCCAATCGATATAAACGTATCTGTCAAGACCTACCAAAAACTGAGCAAATATAAAGATCTTGAAATAGAAATCAGCGAAATGTGGAACCTGAAGACTAAAACAATACCTGTTGTCATAGGTGCCCTGGGAATGATAGCAAAAGGGGCTGATAGCTACCTAACTCAGATACCAGGAAACCCCAAAATGGCAGAAATTCAAAAGATAGTGCTCATGGGAACTGCTCATATCCTACGCAAAATATTTCTATGTAACCTCAAGGTTTAAAACAAACATAATTTTCGGTTTATAAAAAACCCCAAAAAACGCAACTTTTTTTAGACATTCATTAGTACAACCCCCCCTCAAATATATGGCACACTAGGCATAACAACAACATGAACTTCCAACCCTGTTGTTTCTTGAGGTCTCTGGGTGAGACTTGGAGCCAACTTGTACAAATATAAAGCAAAAGTCAAACATAGAATAATAATAATAATAATAACAATAATAATAATAATAATAATGATAATGATAATGATTATGATAATAATAATAATAATAATAATAACAATAATAATAATAATAATAATAAAAAAATTATAATAATAAACAATAATCATATTGAAAACATAAATTCCATTCCACAACTAATTTGTGTTTTAAGTGAGGTTATATTGAATTCATTTAATCCAGAATTAATTTAATATCTTGTAGTTGTCGAGACATATTCATTACATTACACTTGTCTCAGAATTTGCTTGAAATTTACGTGTTTCTAATTAATTTTAACTAATGATGTACCGAGTTGGTTGTAGAAGCAACAGAGCTAGACCGGTAGTTTAGTAACTAAAATCACATTTAAATTTCATCGCGTCTGACTCTGGCTCTTTCTCCCTGAAAGCCAATAAAATACAAAAATAACATGTTACTGTTCAATAAATTATTGTAACTGTGGTAAATCTCTTGGACCACAATCTATTGGATCGCTGAAGAAAAACCAGGTCCATGTAGTTGTGGAGGTAGTCATCCTAGCGGATTTTATCCATGTTCAAGGGTGTGGTTGATTTTGCTGCTGCTGCTACGAGTGTTGTTTAACCGCAAATTTGTTCTGATGGAGGTAACTTTCAAATGAACAAAATACATAAAAGTTATGGTGGCTTCAGCTTATATTTTGAAGAATAGCATTTTCACGAACTACAATAACTAATGAGGGCCTTTTAAAAACAGTAAGGACAGTAATCCCAAAACAGTGTGACACAGTACATAAGTGAGCCGCGGTATGATACAATGATATTTGAAAAAACGTGAAAAATAAAGCTGAAATTCTAAATGAATTTTTTTTAGAAGTTTATTTCGTTTATTGAATAAAGAAGTAATTAATATTTTTTAGATGTGGCTGTGTGGTAAGAGATCCTTGCTTCACAACCACATGGTTCCAGGTTCAGCCCCACTGCGGTGGAACCTTGGGCAAGTGTCTTCTATTATAGCCTCGGGCCGACCAAGGTCTTGTGAGTGGATTTATATATGTATATATCAATGTATGTGAGATTGTGCTTGTATTTGTCCATCCATCACCACTTGGCAACCGGCGTTGGTGTGTTTACGTTCCCGTAAAGTATCGGTTCGGCAAAACAGACCGATAGAATAAGTACAAGGCTTTAAAAAAATGAGTCCTGGGGTTGATTTGTTCGACTAAAACCTTTCAAAGTGGTGCTCCAGCATGGGGGCAGCCAAATGATTGAAACAAATAAAAGAGAAAGATTTAAAACTATAGGCAGCAAATTGTTGGAGCTTTTATTACGAATAGCCTACAGTATTTGTACACGTTCTTTGGGCTCGAAGTTCAAATCCTATCGGGGTCAACTTTGATTTTTATTGTTACGGGGTCAATAAAAGAGTGATAATACATTAGCAGAACTGCTAGAGGTCGGATATGTTGTGCAATATTACTTCCAGTTTTTTTGCATAATGATAGCAAACTTTGTAACGACACCTCTGTTAACTTGTCTCGACCTTAAATGGTAGCCTTTTCCGTGAATAAACATTGGTATTGTGGAGAGAGGAGACTTGATGAATAATTAAATTGCTAGATTTCTTCATAAAATCTTTTCCAGCTTAAACATAGTTGTTGAGATGGTAATCATTGATGACTGACAGACGACCCTTATCTTTATAGGATAAAATATAAAAAAGGTTTTGAATTTATGCACTAAATGCATCGAAATAATTTTGTTTCAAATTACGTAAAAAATACTTGAAAAGGCGCAGGTGTAGCTTTGTACTAAGAAGCTTCCTTCTCAACCATATGGTTCTGGGTTCAGTCCCACTGCGTAGCACCTTGGGTGGGCTGATCAAAGCCTTGTAAGTGGATCTGGTTGACAGTAACTAAAAAATGCCCGTTATTTATATATATACTAGCAGAAATACCCGTCGTCGACTGGGTTCAGAAAGTGTCTTAAAAAATTACACCCTGATTTATGAAAGTTACTGCTTCGATATTATTGAATGTTTTGTAGCGGAATATCTGCAAGCTCTTATTGCCAGGCTTCGGCCCAAAAAGTTATATTTTACTAATGGGTCCGCTGATAGTTAGTCTCTTCAGCTCTTTCTCTTTTCCTACGCTGAGATTGCTTAGGTATTCCAAATCTAATTTCTTTCGGAGGCATTGTAGTAGGGTGAATTAATCTATATGCAAGACAGGGGACTTAACTCATGTTAGGAACCATACGGATTTCACTGACGTGTAAATTGGTAAACGTTATGGTGAAAATCGATTTTTACCGCTATCCGGGTGTGCCTCGGGAAAAATAAGTTGACAAAAGCACAGCCATTGTCGTGACCAATGTCCTCCTAAAATCGGAGCGATATGCGTGCTAGTTTGTGGACATGCATAAATTACATTCACGTACACACACACATCCTGCCTTATATATATATATATATATATATATATATATATATATATGTGTGTGTGTGTGTGTGTGTGTGTGTGGTGTGTGTGTGTGTGTGTCCTGAACACTGCTTGACAACTTGTGTTGATGGTGTGTTCACGTCACCCGATAGGATAAGTGCTAGGATAAGAAAAAATAAGGCCTGGAGTCGATTTGTTCGACTAAAAGTTTTCAAAGCAATGCCCCAGAATGGTTGCAGTCAAATGACTGAAACGAATAAAAGATAAAAGATGAAAAATTATGTGTTTGAAGAAGATTTTGCTGTTAAATGAAACAATTCGCCATTGACTCGAATCCGCTGAAGTCAATGTCCAGTTAGAAGAATGGAGCTGAGCCCCGAGTATTATAGAAACATTCATCAGTTTCGCAATACCTTTGATTTCTCTCACCCTGCTAGGTTCACACTCATCATAACCCACCCAGAAATCAAATGTTAATGTAAACGTCCGGTAGTAGTCGAACTAATCTAGAATCTAGAAATACCAAAATAAAATAGTAATGCATTTCAGTACGGTGCTTTCACGACCGATATCAATACGAATAATAGGTAGGATACAACCATTGAAAAATGTAGAACAGAAATCAACAACAAAACAACATAGAAAAATGCAAAAGAAAAAGCGGGGACGAAAAGTATATATGTAATGTAATTTGGTTATGGATTATATATAATTTTCTTCCCTCTGCCAAAAGTGATTATATTCATATCATCGCTTTTCTGAATAGGCCTCCATTAAAAAAAAAGAACCTATTTGAAATAAATCCTATAGACACGGTTATTTGTAGTCAGCATTTTTTGTTTTTTGTTTTTCATTTTGACAAATCTAATAAATGAGTAAAGTAACACGAAGAAAAGAGAAAACAGAAAATAGCAAACATAAAAATGGATAGAGAATAGATGAAACACAAAAAGAGCTTGTATATGATGTCTGTCTGTCTGTCTGTCTATCTGTCTGTATGTATGTATGTATGTCCTTCCGTCTCTCTCTGTCTCTGTACACATACACACACATATGACAACATATATGGATTACACTATCTATCTATCTATCTATCTATCTATCTATCTATCTATCTATCTATCTATCTATCTATCAACCTGTCTGTCCGTCTGTCTACCTCTCTGTCCGTCTGACTGTCTGTCCGTCCATCCATCCACCTACCTACCTACCTACCTACCTACCTACCTACCTACCTACCTACCTATCTATCTATCTATCTATCTATCTATCTATCTATCTACCTACCTACCTACCTACCTATCTATCTATCTATCTATCTATCTATCTATCTATCTATCTATCTATCTATATGCGTGTGTGTGTGTGTGTATGTGCGTGCATACAGATGTAGCTATGTATATAGATATACATATATGCAGGTATGTTTGTGCGAATGCATACGTGTTTATTCGACTCGAAACCTACTACACTTCTTCATAGTTTACAATATCATGTGATCTGCGTTCTGTCAGCGGCAGTATATTTTGAACAACTACATTTCTATAGTTCTGTGATGATGACAGTACTTATCGTTTATCTTTTTTTGAGACAGTTATTAGACTGCGGCAACGCCTCGAACGAATCGTCCGAAGCACTTATCTTTAAAAAGTAGTTAACTAACAGAAACATACTTGTATCCACTGTTGAAGAAAAGTATTGAAATCAATATTTCAAATTTTGGCACAAAGCCAGCAAGTTCGGAGGAGAAGTGAGCCGATTAACCGCTGCTCAAATGATACTTATCTTATCGACCCCGAAAGGATGCGATGTAAGGTCGACCTCTGCGGAATTTGAATTCAGAGCGTAAAGACGGATGAAATGCCGCTAAGCATTTTCCCTGGCGTACTAACGGTTTTGCCATCTCGCTGCCTTAATATCGGCTTATATACTGGTTTCAAATTTTGGCACAAGGCCAGCAATTTAGGGAGAGATGGTAAGTCGGTCGCATCGACCCCACTAATCAGCTATTTATTTTATGAACACCAAAAGTTTTTCCCAAAAATTTTTGAAAATTTTTCCAAAAAATTTTTGAAAATTTTCCTAAAAAATATTTGAAAGAGTTTAAAAAAAATTTCCTGAAAAATTTTTGAAAATTTTCCCCAAAACTAAATGGTGCAAAGCATTTTGCTCGACTTGATAACAATCTTGCCAGGTAAAAGTAAGATCCAAGGATCCAGGTGAAGGACGGTAGTAAGCTTCGAGAAGTCCAAAGAAGGTAGAAAGATACTTTCAGGAACAATAATGCTTTATTGGCATAGAAGGATATAAATTTTCCCATATCGAAAATTCAATGAGACGAAGATATATATATATATTATATATACATATATAAAAATGCGTATGTGTGTGTGTGTGTGTCTAAATATACACACGCAGACACAGACACACACAAACACACACACAAGCTGATAAATCATGCAAAATGGAATAAACGATATTTATATTGATGATAAATCACTACAATTGTTTCGACACATTTTAACACGTGTGATACACTGGTCAGATGTAAGCATTATCATCCATCCCACAGGTGATTGTTTGAAATAAGTCCATCATTTCCGTCATTTCGCTGTGAGAAAGCATACCCAAAGTAATATCATTTTCAGCAGATTACAAACAAAACTCAATAAATTATATATATATATATATTATATATATATATATTTATATTTATATATATATATATATATATAGTGAGACTTTACAAGAAAAAAAGACGAAAACGGGTGTGTAAGCAATAAACAGATGTATTAGTTTAACGGTCGGGAAATGAGAGCCTAGACCCTTCGACAGAAAGGAGCAGAGAAATAAACGGGGCTAGAAAATAAAATAAGGTTTAATGGCTAATATATATAAACATACATATATGTACATATAAACATATATATATATATATATATATAATATATATATATATATATATATATATATATATATATATATATATAAACATATATATATATACATATACATATATACATATATATATACATATAAACATATATAATTTATATAAATAAGGATAAGATCGTTATTTAAAATACCGATAATATCAAGTGGCTAGCATGGGAATACATATATATACTCATATATATGTACATACATATATATATATATATATATATATATATATATATATATATATAATATATATATATATATATACTTATATATAGTAAAGATTTACAACTAACAAAAGAAGTAGACGTGTGTGTAAACAACAAACAGATGTATTAGTTTAACGGTCGGGAAGTGAGAAAATAAAAAAGGTTTAGTGGCCAGCGATCTATCATGGCGAATACTGCACAGAGGGGTAACACTGGAGAGATATATGAAGAAGGGGAGGTAATAAATTAGTGGTGATCCCAAAATGAAGATGCGCGTGTTTATGTGAGAGCATGTATGAGTGTGTGGACGGGGGCTAGTGACCTTCATGTATGCATACATATATACAAAAATATACATATACATATATACATGTATATATATACATACATACATATATACATATATATATAATTACATATATATATATATACATATATACATACATATATACATCTATATATATATATATATATATATATATATATAGACATATTTATACATACTTTTACATACAGGGTGGGGAAGCAAAATTTACAATATTTTGAGGCAGGGATTGAAAGACAGTGTATGACCAATTAGTTTATTGAAAATCATGAGAATTTATATGCCACAAGAAAATTTACATAACAGAAAATGTTTTTATTCTATGTGTCCTACATCTTTCTCAATAACGGCCTCCGCACGCTTCCTGAATCTTGCACAAGTGTACCTCAAATATTCAGGAGACAACTTCTCCCATTCTTCTTTAATAGTATCGTTAAGAGAGTCGACATTGTTGTGTGATGTTCTAGTGGTAGCATGTTCTAAAGTGCCCCAAATAGCATAATCCAGAGAGTTTAGATCTGGGATAGAAGGCGGCCATAAACATGATTCCAAAAAATTGCTAAAGTTGAATTTGCAGAAATCTTGTATTTTTCTAGCTGTGTGGGTTGGAGCACCATCCTGTGTCCATACATAATTATCATCTGAGTAGTTTGCTTTAAGCCAAGGCAATACCTGGTATCTAAGAGTCTTGTAGTAAGTATGAACATTGATCTTTTCATCAGTTTGTAGAATTTTATAGGCATTTTCTTTCCATTGGAAGCCACAACACCAAAAGCCAAAACTGAGCGGGATGTTTTGTTTTGAATGTCCCCTTAACCTCAGCTGTCGATTTTGTGATAAATCTGTCATTCCTGTGGTTCAGAACAGCATCGACAGTGAAGATCTTTTGATTTGAAAAGATCGTTACGATGGAGGACTTTTTCTCGAACCATGTAGCAACTTTATTGCACCTTTTCAATCTCTTTTCCCTCATAGCTGTTGTCAACAAGTGTTTTAGTGTTCTTGTGTAAGATTTTAACCTCAAATCATATTTTACTGCATTTCTAATGGTCTTGTTGTCTACCACAAGTTCAATTGCCATTTTTCTCATGGATTTGGTTGGATCGTTTAGGAGTTGGGATTTTAGAGCTATAATAAAAGCTTTGGTAAGTTTTCTGTTGATTCTTCCACTTCCAGACTTCCTCGTAATAGTTTTGCTCATATTCATTCCATATATATATATATATATATATATATATATATATATATATATATATATAATATATATATATATATACACATATGTATATATATATATATATACAAAGTATTAAGGAAAGACCCTTACAGGTCATTCGACTCACTTGAAAGAGCAGCCAAAACTCAAACCGCAAAAATAGTAGTAATTCTAAAAGCTAAAGGAAAAATAAAAACGTTTATCCTTTTATATATTTATATAGGCGCAGGAGTGGCTGTGTGGTAAGTAGCTTGGTTATCAACCACATAGTTCCGGGTTCAGTCTCACTGCGTGGCACCTTAGGCAAGTGTCTTCAGCTATTGCCTCGGGCCGACCAAAGCCTGGTGAGTGGATTTGGTAGACGGAAACTGAATGAAACCCGTCGTATATATATGTATATATATGTGAGTGAGTATGTTTATGTGTCTGTGGTGTGTTCACGTTCCCGTAAGTTAGCAGTTCAGCAAAAGATACCTATAGAATAAGTACTAGGCTTTCAAAAAATAAGTACTGGGATCGATTTGTTCGATTAAAGGCGCTGCTCCAGCATGCCCGAAGTCAAATGTCTGAAACCAATAAAAGAATAAAAGAATAAAATAATATATATATATAGATATATATATATATAAAGTATAAATTTGAGATAAAACCACTATTATGCAACTCAAACTGTGATGGACATAAACCAAAACATAAATAACAAATAATATATATTTTTATAAAACATATAACTAGATCTCAAAAAGTATAAAAATGAATGATCAATATATGATAAGTAAAAAAACTACGCACGTTTCATGGCAACAATTAAATTCGAATTACAATTATGTTTAAATTCAATTGAAATAAATTCGATTTAAAATTATAGTCAATCTTCAGATTAATAATAATAGTTAAATAAATAAGCAAATAGAGTTAAACAATATTTATTTAAAAAATAAATAAAATATTTTTTCTTATAGAAAAAACTCCATTAGCTAAATTTGAAAACTAAAAACAGGATTATTTTCTAAAACACATTTATTATATTAAATATTTAATTTTTAAGGTAAAAGAATAGATAGAAATATATATTAATCTTTGAAAATATAACTTGGCTTAAAAAAACATAAACTATCGAATATCTTTAACTCAGTTATACTTAATTTTAATTACTAAACTATTTAACCAAATAATCACTATTAATATTTTTAGATTTAAGTTCACATCTAATAATTATGAAATAATAAATACATAAAAATAAGTATCTAAATTATAATCTAAAATTTTCTCTATCGATAAATACATAAATATTATATTATAAATATCTATAGAATATATTCATGAAATACAATTTAAAAAATTGAAAAATCAAATTTAAAACGTATAACCTCTCTTTAAAAAAAATCTAATTTCTCTGCATGAGCATTTATCGTATTTATTTGTATATAAAGTGATATATTTTTAGACAAGTTAACCTCAAAAATTCAGATATAAATGTTTCTTCGTTTGCTATACATGGAAGATGATTTAACACGGATGTCTCTTACGTAGCTCTCTCTTTACTCTTTACTCTTTTACTTGTTTCAGTCATTTGACTGCGGCCATGCTGGAGCACCGCCTTTAATCGAGCAACTCGACCCCGGGACTTATTCTTTTGTAAGCCCAGTACTTATTCTATCGGTCTCTTTTGCTGAACCGCTAAGTAACGGGGACATAAACACACCAGCATCGGTTGTCAAGCAATGCTAGGGGGACAAACACAGATACACAAACACACACACGCATATATATATATATATATATATATATATATATATATACATATATACGACGGGCTTCTTTTCAGTTTCCATCTACCAAATCCACTCACAAGGCTTTGGTCGGCCCGAGGCTATAGTAGAAGACACTTGCCCAAGGTGCCACGCAGTGGGACTGAACCCGGAACCATGTGGTTGGTAAACAAGCTACTTACCATACAGCCACTCCTGCGCCTATATATTGCTCTACATATATTGCAAATATGGTTTCAATAAAATGCCTAAAAATGATTCTGTCGAAGGGTTTCAAATGGTGGGCTTGTCACTACTGGTGTTAATTTTAAACCATTTGTATGAAGAACATTTAAAGAAACAAGGAACAATCCTTTACCGACATCATTTTATAGTCTTGCTTATGGGAAATTTTTGTAATCTACACAATTGATTTGCAATGCATTTCAAATAGAGTTCACCAGAATCACGTAGCCTTTAGTAATTATTTCCAAAATAATTTATCCTTTAATCATTTCTAAATCCTTTCTCCCATTATTATTTTCGAACATGTTTCTCTCGTAATTGTTCTTTGCTCGTTGTGAAAACTGATTAATCCTCCATTTAGATGTTTCTCTACTTCACAACAATTGGTTTTATTTCCTTGAGGGATTTGTAAATCTGTACATAGATTCGTTTCTGTTAAATTCATCTTTCACATTTCCGTAGAGCATTACTTCAGTATTTCATATGAATGTCTAAAGCTCGATTTATCTTGAGTTTGTTTTACGAATTCTGTATAAAATTCTATTTTAGTTTTTAATTTTTCATAGATGTATTTTCTGAAGAATTATCTTTTTGAAAGTTCTTTTTGCAACTCCAAAACCGATTATCACTTTACTTTAATCATTGAAGCGAAATAATTTCCTCGTTTTCACATTCTTCTTTCCATTTTTCACAGATATTTTCAACAGTGTGTCTTTTGTACTATCTTGGATACTTCAATGAGCATTTCTCCGTCAATAGTAGCTCTATTCGATTCTGCAAGTTTCTAGAGCTACTCTTTAAATGCTCCGATTCGTCTTAAACTGGTTTGATATATAAGTTTCAAACGAGAATTATCGGTGTTAAATTAATCCATCTTTCGAATATGCCAGCTTTATAACTATCTTCACTTATTTCAAACTGAAAATATGCAGTAATGAAGGTTCTTGTTTTAAACGTGGCTAATATGGCTTTAATTGTTGACCGAGTTATAATCTCATTTCTTATAACGGTTGCCTATGTTTTTGTTGAAATATTTGATTCATGAATACATTCCCAAAAGTTCTGCATAAACGACATAAATTCACACTAATATACTTAAAATTTATTCTCTCTTCATCTTTATAAATTTCTCTAGCAAAGTAGTGTATCTTTCTCGGCTATTGACAAGTTTCGAGCTAACTGCCATCAGTTCTTTTAGAATATTTTCATTAGTTGCTTTTTAGATTTGTTCATTCTTTTTACTCATTTTCTCTCCCTCATTGGTAGTTAATATAAACATATGTGTGGAGGCGCAATGGCCCAGTGGTTAGGGCAGCGGACTCGCGGTCATAGGATCGCGGTTTCGATTCCCAGACCGGGCAGTGTGAGTGTTTATTGAGCGAAAACACCTAAAGCTCCACGAGGCTCCGGCAGGGGATGGTGGCGATCCCTGCTGTACTTTTTCACCACAACTTTCTCTCACTCTTGCTTCCTGTTTCTGTTGTACCTGTATTTCAAAGGGCCAGCCTTGTCACTCTCTGTGTCACGCTGAATATCCCCGAGAACTACGTTAAGGGTACACGTGTCTGTGGAGTGCTCAGCCACTTACACGTTACTTTCACGGGCAGGCTGTTCCGTTGATTCGGATCAACCGGAACCCTCGTCGTCGTAACCGACGGAGTGCTTCCATCCCAAACATATGTAAAAAATAAAATATATAGAAAAAATTATAAGATGAAAAAATGAATAATTCTTTTTCTATGGTAATTAACTGAATTATTCCAAAATACATTATTAAAATCAAATTGTTTTAAAAATACATTATTACATACCGGTTTCATTTCTTATGAATGTCATTACTATGTCCATGTATAATGTCTGCATGGTAACGTGCGTTTGTATGCATGGGTGTATGTATGTATATTAAAAGATGTTTTCCTGGTGTAAAAATACAGCAACATAGTTCTGTATCGAACAGCCACGTTATAGTGGCAAAAAAATACTACTGTCTAATACCGTTACAATTTATATCTCGTTTAGAGATTTTAGAACTAGCTGCTTTGCTCGTACACACACACACACACACACACACACATGTATGTATATATATATATGCATTTTGATCAATCACCATATTTCTATTTCCTCCCGTCTACTTAAATATGTGGTTACTGTTAGAAATGTTTCAGTTTTTCAACTTCAAGTTCAGCGCAAGTCAAGATTTGAACTTCTTTAATCCACAAACAGACGGATGACCTTTGGTTGCGATGGTTGGTGCATTACACTCTTCTGCGACAACGAAGTACCGCTACGTCTGCAATTTTATTGCACGAGGGGTTTAGTTCAGACAGGATCAGTTACGAATCTTCTGTCCCCTGTTCGGTTGCTTCCGCCGTTAATGCTGAGTGTGAAAAGACGAATAACAACCAACCATAAAATGGAGGCTCAACCTTTCGTGTTCTTTTATAGAGCTGAGAAAAACTGAACGGCCGCTGCAATAAGTGTATAAATCTGAAAGGAGTATATGTTGAATAAACTCATAATCAACTGATCCTCCTGTATTTTCTCTTTCTCAAAGCCAGGAACATTTCAGCACACCCTCGTATTATTATTGCTTTTCTTAACCTTGGTTATAGTTTATTTTCGATTAAACTAGACTGACGCAGTTTATTTCCGACTTGTGTATACTTACTCTGCATGAAGTGTGTTAGGTTATGCTTGCTTGATAAAGTATATCCTTCTCAAAGGACAAGTTGTAACTAGCACTGCACACCAACAAAATATCCAAAGGTTTCGCAGTGTTATCGCTGCGTACAGAATTGGGGAGTTCTTTTGCAACAACATCTACTTAAGTTTATGTGGACTGAGCCATTTAAGATAATGAAATATACTTGACAAAGAACAATGCAATTATCGTGGCTATTTGTTTTGTGCTCTATGAACTCAGTTGTGTGACAAAGCTGTATACTCTGACCGAATATTATTAGCTAAAACTTACGACGTAGGATGGCCGAATGGTTAAGAACTTAGTGTTATGATCTTGAGGTGTCGGATTCAGTCCCACTGAATGGTATCTTATGCAGTTTTTTTTACCAAGCTGTTTTAGTGAAATGGTCTGAATGGGAACAAGCGGGGAAGTCTTTAGCTGGGTCGTCTCTATGATTCAAAGATGCAAGTTGTAATACATTATGTTACCCAAATTTTGCTTGAGGATTAGGTTAGAGGTATTTTACCTGTGAAATATTCAGCCACTAATACACAAATCTAAATAAGTAGGTAATTCAGTTGATCGAACAACTCAACTACATCATCGGAACCGATGGAGAACCACTCACTGTCTAGAATGTGCATTTATGTGCACCTTGTCAAGAAATGGGAAATTGCTACTTGCGAAACATTAGGCCCTTTCTTCTAGTAAGTCAAACGATATTGTAGAAGAAACTCCGCCCAGGGCAAACTGAATTCAAATTATAGCTAAATGGTATTACTGAAATTACAATTGGAATGGAATAACAGAATTATCGGCGGAACGACGGAAAAATAATAATTTTGTAATATTTGGTTATATCTCTTTGCGTTCTGAGTTTAAATACCACTGAAGATGACTTTGCATCTCATCTTACCGGGATCGATTAAGTACCAGGCGTTCGTCAATTCAATGAATTACCATTTTCCCACAAGTTTCTGGCCTTTTATCGATGTTAGAAAAAATTAAGAGCGGCGAATTAGCAGAGTCGTCAGAGAGTCGGAGGAAACATTTGGCAACATTTGAAATCTAAGTTTTGAGTTGAAATATCGCTGAAATATACGCTTTGACTTTCATTCTTCCGGAGTTGATAAAATAAGTACCGGTGGAGGCTCACTACAAATTTTGACTGTGTATGTGTGATATAAATAATTGGCAAATATTTGTAAAGCAATGATTAAATTTTGCAGTGGAATGGTAAGATCAGTGATAGGATATAAAATTAGTAGTTCTGTGATATTTAATTAAATTCCACTGAGGACGACTTTGCCTTTCATCTTTCTAAGATCGTAAATCGTGGCCGGAGATAAAGTTGCCTGTCTTAATCCCTTTTATCCTAGTCTTCCACACTGCCTCTTTCGCTATTGCTACAACCGTGAGAAAATAATTCTTACCTTCGTTTGTTAAAACTTCTGGTGGGTCAATTTTTATAATTGGCTCTGTCGACAGCCGTACTCATCCTTCGCCGGACAAGTGTTCAGCATAAATCCATATTTCAGATATCTCCGGACACTGGACAATAGCGTGAGGAACATTTGTCTGGCTAGCGGAGACCACACCCGTTCACCATCCAGGAGAAAAGTTAGAACCAACGTATGAAAAAAATGACATGAAAAGTGAAATGAAAAATGGAATGAAGCCACTCTGCCCCTCTTCATAGTAGCTTCATTTATATCTTTTAAACTTCGTTCCCGCTAGAATATCTATTCCAAATTCTTCCACCACTTCCTCATATGTCATATACTGTGGTAATACACCTATATCCGCTTTTATATCATGTTATTTTTTCTTTCTGTTCATCCGAACACAGCGCGCAACAGTGCCATCCCTTTACGTTGCTCCACAGAAAGTTTGCCTCTTAGGAACAGCAAGGCTTATCAGGAAGGTTCTAAGTACTTGAAAGACTACTGAAAATTTGTGGATACCTAAGGTTACAGGTACCCGCTACCCACATAAATCCAATCACGAATAAGAACGAACCTCAATCAAACCAAATAATAATTAACAATAATAAAATTGAAAATATAGATTTCTTTGTTGCCCAGAAGAGGCTAAACATAGAGGAATGATACAAGTGTAGACAAACGTATAAGTGGGGACAAAAGAAGAAAAACGAATGGGAAAGATGAAAAGTGAATAATGAAATGGAACGAAGCCACTGAACCCTCAATCAGAGCCACTTCATTTACACTTTTTAAACATACTTAAAATAAAGGTCATTACAGTTCACCGTAGGTGGCAACTTACTCGAGTCCATTACAAAGTTTGTCAACAATTTCTGTCCCAGTCCTTCTAATTAGCCTGATCCTCTCTTCGTTCACCACGACGCATTTGGAGTTTTGGGGCAAACTCTCTTCTCCTTTCACGACCACCGACACAGTTACGCTCTTTATCTTTTTTAAATAGTTCTTCAGTTTTCTGTTTGCATTGTTGTTCACTAACGCGTAACACTTGTTGGGGGTGGGGTGGCGGGAATTTGGGGCATCTGTATGTCTGTGTCAGGAGTGGGCAGGGTGAATAACATTGAAAATATAAATTCCATTCTACTTTGCTTTTGTGTTTTAAGTGAAGTTACGGTGAATTCATTTAATCCAGAATAAATTTAAGATCTTGCAGTTGTTGAGACATATCCATTACATTATACAATCGTCTCAATATTTGTTTGAAATTTACGTGTTTTTAATTTAATTTAATTAATGATGTACGAGTTTATAGAAGAAGCAGCAGAACCCTACATGTAGTTTAGTAACTAAACTATTTGAATTTCTTCGCGGCTGATAACTCCCTATCTCATAACGTGCTGTTTTTAAGAAATTATTATGAAATTTTGCGTGAAAGACAATGGACCACGAAATTAGCAGGATAAAATTCCGGAACCGATAAAATGTGTCCCGAATTAATAAAATATATCATCAATGCAATCGATTCCCTCTCTCATCTACAATGTATGGTCTTGCACGGTGCATCTACTTTTCCTTGAGATAAATTACAGTGAATAAGGGCGGCGTGTTTGCAGAGTCTTTAGCGTGTCGGAAAAAATGCTAAGAAGCATTTCTTCCGAGGTCGACTTTACCTATCATCCTTTCATGTGTTGATAAAATAGGCACCATTGAGCGCCGAGGATGATGTAATCAGCTTTTACCCATTCTCATAAAATTGCTAGTTTTGTGCCAGAACCTGAAAGTATTATTATTCATGTCGTACAAAACGCTTAGTGGTATTGCTTTCGTTGTTTGTTTCGAGTTCAAATTCTTCCGAAGTCGACTTTAACTATTATTCTTTTAGGATCGATAAAATAAGCATTACTTCAGCGCACAAGTCAATGTAATCGATTAGGTCAGTGGTTCCCAACCTGGGGTCCGCAAAGGTAGTACTGGGACCGTGAACTAAATTCAAAATTTCATATATATATATATATATATATATATATATATATATATATATATATATAATATATATATATATATATATATATATATATATATATATATATATGGCCTGCTCGCTTAGCCAGCGGGGTGGCGTCATTTGAAGGCTAAAACAATGCGAACGCATTGTGACCAGCGATGTGTAACAACATCTGATGGTCTGGTCGGTCACGTGATCACGTGATATATATATATATATATATATATATATACAAGGGTGGCATATTAAAAGGGGTCCGTGGGAGAACTCATTTAAATAAAAGGTTTGGAAACTCTGTCGGGAACCACTGGACTAGGTGTTCTTCTTCGATAATTTTAGGACCTTGTTCCTACTTGGCTGCAGTGGAAAGGTAGCTCAGTAAGATATTTTGCTAATTCGGTGTGGATGCGTGTGGTGTAGTGGTTAGGTTGTTGGAATAACGATTACAAAAAAAATTGCGTTCGATTTCAGAACCAAACAACACGTTGTGCACTTCATTTGATCTTATTTCATTCTACTCAGTCAAAATTCTTTTCTGCTTTTGCAATGTGGCCCAATGATGTCTTGTAATCTCAAATCTTAAACATGCAAGGTGACAAGATTTCGACACCTTGACGTATGACCAGTTCCGGATCTCTGATTTTAGTTAATACCACTTTGATTTTCATCCATGCTGGGCTAATATATTAACAGTAAAAATTAGTAGAATTTATTCAGTACAACATTCGTCTTCCTTCCAATAATTGGTTATTACCACAATTAAAAAGAAAGGGAATCCTTATATAATGCTTCTTATTGTTGTTGTTGTTAAGCCAACAAGACGGGTAAGGGTGATTAGGTGATGGTCTAGGGCTTAGAGGCGGGAGATCCCAGACCTTGGGAAAAAAAAACTTTGGTCGTCTTGTTGTAGTCGAGGGCTCTTCATTGACGCCCGACACCACTGGGAGGTGGCCCTCGAAGTCGCTGGAAATGGAGATCTCCAGGTCCAAATTCTTGAACGGCTAATACTTCTTGTGTAGATAACTGCAGAGTAACGAAGCGAACCATGTTCTTTAGATATTTTTTGTAGCAAACATCTTATATAAGTAACTCATTATTTATATTTCCTTTTTACCTGATTTTAGAAATGGTTTAATCTGTCTTAAAATAATGGAATTGCCACCGGTAACACTACTTATATAGCTATCTTTCTGCTGGTTTTGTATTTTAGTAATATTTTACAAAATGGCCTATGTAATATTGAAATACAAAAACGAAGCAGCTTGACAATTCCTTTAATGTAATTATAACAAAAAAGATACAGACATTGTTTGTTGCTAAAAATAAGCCTCCTTTTGTATGAAAAGGTAATTCGAGGAAAAGAAAAATACTGCTAGCTGGTTCGGTATTGGAAATGTATTTAGTAAGTACCAAGTTGTTTTGTTTTGGTTGTACAAAATAGAAGATTGCAAAGATGGGTTTCCGGAGATGGTGTTAATACTGTTGTCGAAGTCGAGTGTTTGTTTCAGAAAATACTTTTATGCAAAACAAATCAATTAACCAGATACTCCACCCCCACAGATAGAGAATGTCGAAGCCGCTACTGAATGTTTATAAACAGCAAAACCCGGACGCATCTTGTCAACTAAGTAAATCGACTCTTGGCTGTGTTCCTAAATTAAATAACAGAAACAATGACAGCTTTGAACAGGATAATGGAAGCGATGGCTCCGTTGGTGATCGGTTTCGTAGTCCTACAATTGGTGAACGAATTAACGAAACCATTTCGGAAAATTGTCAAGGAAGCATCGCTGAGCCACTAAACAATTCCAGGGTTACTGACAGAAGCAGCAACTATGTTTCAACAAACTCGAGAACATTGTATGGGAAAGCATATGTCGACAAAAATCCTTCGATCCCAACAGCGATAGAGTCAAAACAATCAGAGATAACTACTAAACGTATCTGTGAACATAGGATTGAACCTTCAGTAGAGCAAACAAATCGGCCAGATCGTTTGAATATCGATAATTCGCGAACAGAAATATCTCTCTTAAATGCAAACACAAAGGAAGAAATGCAGTCAATCAATCAGCATTTTGCTCCTAATATATTACAAAACACTTTGGCCAATAAAGCTGCAGCCTTACCTGATGTTGGGTTAGCCGAGTCGAAACTTTTCCCGTCAGATGATCCTGAAAGCAGTCAAACACTTCATGTAGTCCTACTGGATGTGTCTAATCCTAACACGTATCAGAAAAAGAGAGAGATGAAAGATTTTAGCAGTCTTACGACAGCTGTTCCAAATTTGTTAGAACACAAATCAGACTCACAATCGATCGGAAAGTTAAATAATGTGTCAAAAGATCAGAACGAGCAATTCATTAGATCCGGAAAATGTGTAAAAAATATCGAACACAATAACAATAGCAACAATAATTTTCAAAGAAGTGAGGATAATGAGAAAAAATTCAACGGTGATTTAAAACCCGAAGTTGAATATGGAAATAAGACGTCCTTTAATATGCCTCCCGTATTTATGAATTCTTCATCTACTAATAGTAGAGGGGACAATGCTGGTTCGTCTAATTTCTGGCAGCCTGATTTAGTTGCAAAGCAAGATGATCAAGAGTTAGAGCAAGTTCCTATCAATAAAAAACCACGTCAAATGGTTAAAGATCAGTTTAGTGTCTGTGTACCTTATCCAGCTCGCACACCTTTCAAACGTGTGTTACCAAACATTAATTTGTCAATCGAACCAGTAACGAAGAAAGCTGCCGTTTCAGTAACTAATAAAGAAGCTATTGTTGTCAAAGAGTCTATGGAATGCACTACAGTTGGATATCAGTCGGTGGCATCGGGCAATTTCACCGCTCCGCAAATTGGCAAAAACCCAGGTATTTCTGGAAATTTAGCATTAAGACCAAACCTGGTTACGTCTCGGGTTTTAAGCCAAGAGAATAAAGCTGTCATGAGTAACTGTATTTTGCCGCAACCAGATAATTTATCTCAAGGGTTAAATTTTCCTTGGAAAGAAATGCATTCTCAGTTAATACAAGAACACACGAGACAAATACAAATGAAGCCAGTACAAAACTATGTAACTATGGCTAAAGCAGATCAACAGATTCCGTGCTTGGTAAGTCGTCCAAATGCGTTCCAATGTGTTTGTAAGCAAGCGAATCAAACCGATAATTTTAGTCACGGTAATGGAGAGAATAATTTGATACAATTTCGAAACCAAATATTATGGCAGCAACTGCAAGAGCTGCATAGAAAACAGATATTTGAGTGTCAACTACCGTCATGTCACTATAGCCAAAACACTCAGGACTCAAATGCTTCACATGTAAAACCATGTAACGAAATAAAGAATCCTATAAACGCAAGATCACCACCTGTTTCTGATAATAATTTTATTAAAAAATTTCAGAACCTACTTCCGAATTTGAAAGCGTCATTGCGTAAAGTATTTAGAACTTCTTCTGAAGCAGTCTCCCAGAATATTGCAGGAAATCATTCGGAGAAAATGTTTATAAAAGACTTTCAAAATTCCCTTGAAGATTTAATGGGAATTTTGGATAGAGCTGAGATTTATTTGCAATCTGCGAAAGAAATGCAGATGCAGTCATTTCATGACACCTGGTTTACGCCTTACAAATGTCAAGACCAGTCTAAAACCTACTCAGACTACTGCAATGTGGCGATCAAACAAATTAAGGTTGTCCAAGAAATCCATGATGCTATGTTATTTTTGGATAGTTTCAATAATAATGATAAAGAACTGAACAATTGAACATATCTGAATCAATGTTAACTTTTTTGTTTAAAGCTTCTGTTATATCATTTTGTTTAGTTATTTTCCTGATTAATCAAACAATATTAGTAATATTGATCTGCTGAATTATAGTAATATCTGTGTATCTTGACAGGATCATTTTGCCAATGAGAAACACACGCACTGACAAAATGTTCTTCCCAATACACAGAATCTACTTTAATACGCGATTTCACACACGAAAAACTTGCAAAACTCCTACAAAAACCAAAGTAATATTGATTTCAAATTTTGGTACAAGGCCGGCAATCTCGAAAAAAATGTAAGGCAAAGTTGACCTCGGCGAGTTTTGAACTTGGAACGTACAGACAGACAAAATGCCGCTAAGCGTGCTAACAATTCTGCCAGCTTGACGACCTAGGGGAGAAAAAGGTAATAATGCTTAGTGGCATTTTGTCCGTCTTTGTTCTGTGTTCAAATTCCGCCGAGGTCAGCTTTACTTTTCATCCTTTTGGGGCCGATAATATAAGTACCAGTTGAATACTGGAGTCGATGTAATCGACCTACTTTTTCCCCCGAAATTGCTGGCCTTGTGCCAAAACTTGAAACTAATATTAGTAGTGCCAATATCGTGAAAAAGAAAGTATCTGGGATTTATGCCAAAAATACCACCTCATTTGTTTACGGAACTAGTAAAAACGTGTTCATGGTGAATGAAACTATGCCTGTATAAAATCTAAAATTATTGATTTTTATTACCTTAGGTTGGTATATTTTAGAGAAAACTAGTCTGTTACCTATTTGTGTTTATACAATGTCTATCGTTGATTTATAAATGGACATGTCATTTTATTAGGGAAAGGAAACCAAACATTGCTTTATAAACGAATAAAATTTTAGTTTGAAAATGTCAACCAAAATTCTCGTTTTTTTTTTTTATTTGCATTTGTTTTGATATTAATATGATGTTGGAGACTGGCTTCCGTTAAGATAGTTCACTATCCTGTTTAGATTCACCAGGAAAGTCAATTGATTCTGTGAGACACCTTACAAATGCATGCTCTTTAGCCTAATTAAACGCAAACACTTCTGTCACAATTCTCTGTCAACTGAAATTTGAGAAAAACTACATATAGTCGACATGAGAAGTTATTATTTCGCCGGTTGTTAAACTTTAACTATTGGTTTCAAATTTGACACAAGGCCAGTAACTTCGGGGGAGAGGGTAAGTGAATTGCATCAACCCCTGTACCAACTGGTACTTTATTTTATCGACACTGAAAGGGACGAAAGGAAAAGTCGATCTCTGCGAAATTTTAAATCAGAACGACGTAACGGCAGACGAAATACCGCAAAGCATTTCGCCCGGCGTGCTAACGTTTCTGCCAGCACGCCGCCTTGTTGAATTTTAGCTATTGGCAATATAACTCA
>NC_043001.1:124722452-124724049 GCF_006345805.1 Octopus sinensis | reverse complement strand
CTATCTATCTCTATCTATCTATATCTATCTATCTATCTATCTATCATCTATCTATCTATATTACATTCAAATAAATATGGTACTTATGTTGAAGCACTAGAATTTGGTATGATATCATCCATAGAATTTGAAAGTAAGGTGATTAAAATCAAAATAAGCAACAGGGATATCGAGAGGTAATGCAGTACGATCGTTTCATGCAGCTCCATTTAATTGAACAATGCAATCATTATATCAATTTAAAATGTAGAGCAATCTTCAGCTGCACAAAAACATTAGAATTTAATTAAATTAGAACAGATGGACACATTTAATTAAATTAAATTCTATGTCTTTATGCAGCTAAGGATTACTCTAAATTTTAAATTGATATAATGATTGCATTGTTTAATTAAATGGAGTTGCATGAAACAATCGTACTGCATTACATCTGGATATCCTTGTTGCATATTTTGATTATATATATTTACATATATATATATTTATAGATAGAGATATTTATATACATACATACATACATACACATACACACATACACACACAGACACACAAATACACACACACACACACACACACACACATATATATATATATATATATATATATATATAGGAGGAGAGAGAGAGAGAGAGGGCAAATATTCAGGAGTGAATATTTATATTGGAATTATCATTGTTATTATTATCCGCGGTAATATGGATAGCTGACAGTAACAACAACAATATAAGTGGTTGCAGACCTATAATAGCGTTAGATAGACATAGATTTAAAATTTATAGCAATGTTTCTCATACATATAATACTATATATTTCTTGGTATTTGCGTATACGTTAACCTATGGGCGATATTTCATTATCTATCTATGATGGATGTGTGCATGTGTGTTTTGCGTTGTAAACTTGAGGTAGTGATTAGCTATAGCCTTAGCAAGCTTCCTGAAAGCTGTCTTATTGTGTTTGCATTGTATAAATCTGTATATATATTTGAGAATATATATATCTATTGAACCAACGGTTCAAGTGTTGTTAGTCGATTTCCTGAGAATATATGAAAATCAAAATCCACAATTCATATCATTGGTTTGAAAATTCGCGCGGTCTGAAATATAAATACATATCTGAAACAACGATTACTTAGAAAGTTAAACCTGACCTGAAGTGATACCTGTTTGTAAGATGCTTCGTGTCTTTGAGCCATTTCCCTTTCGGCTGCTGCCTCCCAAACATGTCTGTTCTGTAAAGCTATGATGTAGAAAAGTCCTCCCGGCCCATAATTATTAATGATTGGACCCCGAGGTAAATCGACAATTTTCCTGACAGGTACCAAATCTTTGCCTTTGAGTCTTCTCTTGGCCTGCATAAGTTGTGACTTGGTTTTCTCGAGACGCAGTCTTACACTCGTCATTAGTGGAACGGCGCCGGGTGGCATACGGCGCAATTGCTGTTCAATCTTTAACTTAGTGCGGTCACACAAGCGCTGTCGGCTATCACGATGACGTCTGTTAAAGAAGGAGTCAAAAGCTCCATATTCTAAATGTAAAAGTTCGCAGTTTTCGGCACATGTCGCAGTATAAAAGAACTTGTCTAAGTCCATGAG
>NC_043001.1:124704952-124719952 GCF_006345805.1 Octopus sinensis | reverse complement strand
AAGACAAAAAGACAAAATAAACTAGTAAAAAATATTACTGGTTAATTCTAGATCTCGGATTTCTGACTCTGCATAAAAAATGCTTTGCCTCTTCAGTGGAATATACACAGTACATAAATACAAAAATATATATATACAACACACGAATACTTACATATACGATCGTATACATACATATATATGCACGTATGCACCCGACCAGCTTAAATTGCCCGCCTAAGCTCCTCGTGCGATATGGTCAAATATATCACCGCAGAGAATATAATGACGAAATAAATATATAACTTTATATAAATAAGTATAAGATCGTTATTTAAACAAATTCACTCACAAGGCTTTGGCCACCCGTAGACTATATTAGAAGACACTTGTGACGCAATAGAACTGAACCACAGGTTGGGAAGCAAAATTCCTACCAAAAACAGCCGCACCTGCGCCTATACATATTTACACAACGAGTTACTGTACAGTGGGACTGAGCCAAAAATTTATGGTTTTATCTAATCGCAGCAGCCATTCTTGTAGCCATACACATAAACACAGACATCAAATAACCAAATCTCGTGAAATGAGCATTAGTTTTTTGTTTGATAATCTGGCAACTAATTATCTACGAACTATTAAGCATCATTTTATTGCCCCGAAAAGTCACTACTTTCTGATGATTGGTAAGGTGAAACTCAGAGTAACAGTTTCTGAATTTTTCCAGCTTCAGTAAACTCTCTTCTTCTCTTGTAACCCACCCACTCCCACTATATGCAAACACACACACACAGATACACACACACACACACAAACACACACACACACACACACACACACATACACACACACACATACGCACACATATATGATGGACTTTCCCGTCGTTAGACGACGTATGAGGGTGTTCGACAATTTCTTACCAAACAACCACACCAATGATTTTTTTTTATAGTGACCAAATGTTTGTGTACACATATGCTCACTCCCACCATCAAATTGACATTACCTGTACAGGTGCAACGGGTGCCACTTGTCAGATGACGAAATGATCGCAGAGAAACGTGAAATGAATTGCTTTGCTCAAGAACACAAGGCAACGCCTGGTCTGGCAATCGACCCACGATCTCACAATCGTGAGTGCAACACCTTAACCACTGAGCCATGCGCCTTATATATATATATTATATATATATATATATATATATTTCTTTACTTTACCCCACAAGGGGCTAACACAGAGGAGACAAACAAGGACAGACAAAGGGATTAAGTCGATTACATCGACCCCAGTGCGTAACTGCTACTTAATTTATTGAACCCGGAAGGATGAAAGGCAAGTCCATCTCGGCAGAATTTGAACTCGGAACGTAACGGCAGACGAAATACGGCAACGCATTTCGCCCGGCGTGCTAACGTTTCTTCTGCCAGCTCGCCTATATATTTATATATATATATATATATATATATATATATATATATTATGTGTGTGTGTGTGGTGTTCTGTATGTGCATGCACGTGTGTGTATATGTGCGAGTATATATATATATATATATATTATATATAAGTATATATACTTATATATACTTATAAGTACATATAAGTATATATGTGTGTGTGTATATATTTGTGTGTTTGTGTTTGTCCCCCTAACATCGCTTAACAACCGATGGTGGTGAGTTTACGCCCCCGTCACTTAGCAGTCGGCAAAAGAGACCGATAGAATAAGTACTAGGCTTACAAAGAATAAGTCCTGGGGTCGAATGACTGAAACAAGTAAAAGAGTATATGCATATAGGTATATATATATATATGTATGTGCGCGCATGTGCCTATGTATGCAAATTTTCATTAATGCCAACACGTTCCCATACACACACACACGCCTGAACACATACCCATGTAATGCTTATATGTGTTGTTGGTCATGGATTCTATAGTTTTATGACATTTCTGGAGTGACTTAACCCGATCTTACCCATGAGTTACAGGACCTATTATTCGCTAGGATATCACCCCACTGCTCTGTAGAACTGAGCCATAAAATAATCTTCGGATTCTTTGACAAGTACTACAACTCCGGAACAGGAATAATTCCATATTCCTCGAACTTCTGAACTTCCGAGATGGATAGTTTATTCTGTTCATGCTATATTAATATCATTATGCTGCGTTTGATATTAAAATTATTTCCTTATCTATATATTTCAATACATCTCAACGCTTCAAAAGCAAACTTTGTTGGTTGACATTCAACGTAAGTTGAATCTAATATATATATATATATATATATATATATATATATATATATATATATATATATATATATATATATATATATATCTATATATATATATATATATATATATATATATATATATATATATATATATATATTATATATATGTGTGTATATATTTATATAACGTTCTGACGTTCTGTAGAGCTCGACGAGAACGTACTGCTAACCCTGGTGGAACAAAATCCCATCGTAACTGCTGAGGAACTAGCAGAGAAGCTTGAATTTGGTCATTTAACCAGTCATTCAAGTCAGCGCTAGAAGAAAACGATCATCTTTGGTCTCAAGACGAAAGATATTCTTCCATCAGGACAATGCTCGGCCACATACAGCGAGGATGACATTCCAAAGGCTGGAGCAGTTTGAATGGGAAACGATGCCACACTCACCATATTCACCGGACATTGCCCCATCTGATTATCATTTATTCCGCTCTCTTTAAAATCATTTAGACGGAAAAAAATATGAATTCTGTAGACGAGGTCAGAACAGTACTGGAGGAATATTTTTCGTTACGGACAAGTGAATTTTGGAAGAGCAGCCTTGCAAGTCTACCAGATAGAAGGAAGAGCATTGTAGAAAATGAAAGGGAATATATAAAAAAATACCGCATTATTTATGGGATGACTCAATATGTCTGTCTGTCTGTATGTATGTGTGTATGTATGTAGCAAAGCAAATGCAAATTATTAAAAACACCAAAAGTTCAAAGGAGTCTCATAGTTAATATTATTCGGTTGAAACTCAAAGAAGGAAAATATTTATGGAGTTAGAGTATGACTTTTCAAACATAGTCCTTTGTCGGACACTGGAGGTAGTACAGGAGAGACTGGAAAGAGAAGAAAGAAAATAAAAAATAGAAGGAAAGCTCAGAAAAACGAACGCAGGTTAGATTCACATGTTTAATTTGTGATACGGATGAATAGATCTCCATCGGTTTCGTCGATAAGTATTCAGCGTTTCGGACGACTGAATTAACTGCTCCTTGAGTTAACGAGTAAGCGGCAGGGTATTCCAGAGACACGTGTACACATAACGTAAAATAAGCATTGTACAGCATATAACAAAGCTGTTCCTTTGAATTATAAGCCATAACTTTCTACTCATTTTCAGACCTGTATCCCGGACTAGAAAGACCAACGTGACAGTTCATCATCACTGTCAGTGATGATTTCAAGACGAGCAGAAGATTTGGCTAATGCTTTTGTAAGAGCAGACTTAGGCAACCTGTAACAGTCGGACCAAATGTAACCCGTTTATGACATTTAGTGTGATACGTGTTAAAAGATTTTATTAAAATTCTGTAGCGCAATCTTTAGGTCCAATTCTGTTAATTTTGAATAATTTTCTTTCTTTCGTTCACTAACACCCTCTTTTACATGGAGATAGTTGATTCTCCGAATTATCAACAAATGAAAAATACAAATATGCATATAACCATTTCAGGTAACTTAGTTTTTCGATTCAAGCAAATCTTTACGCTGCATTGATATTCAATAATTTGTAATTTAAGAATGATAGTCTTTGGGTAAATTGAGAGCATTCTTACAAAGTTCGTTAAGTTCTGTAAATTTTTCATTTTAATTATGAATAAACTCTCTAAATAGCTTCATCAAAAAAAAAAAAGAGAAAACTTTCCGAAGGAAGAAGAAAATTCCAGTATAAGTGGGTGTATGATTACTTCATTGCTGAAGTGAAAAAAAGAACAGACAAGTGCTTTTAATAGTTTCCGAGTTCCTCTTAGCATTTAAGAAAATTCACGTTGAACAGCTTTACACGGCCAAACGTTTTGGCTGTTATGAGTTTTAAGCGAAGTATTAGAAAAATTAAAATTGAAACACTTAAGAAACATGAATAAGCTTTTGCTACAAGGCATAGAGATTCAAAAATATTGTGCACCCTAGTTATATAGTAAGCGAAAAAAGTTGTTAAACAATCCAAAGGCAATTTTGATAAATTCGACGAAGGATGCTCTCTTGTAAAAGAAATTGTTGCCGATATGATAGTTAAGTCGGCAGAAAATTATCTAAATTCAGTTAGTTTTCACTGGTCACCGACGAAACTACAGATGATCCAGATTCAGCTAAATTTGCAATTCATATTCGAGAACCTTAATTTTACTGAAGAATTTGTTTTCATTCTATTAAAGAATATATCTATAAAGAAATAAGCCACATGAATAAAGCTCAGTATCTCTTTTGAACTGTTTCATGAGCATATCAAGAGATGTAACCTCTACAATATCATAACCTTAGATCGCTATTCCTTTTCTTAAAATCAGAATTAGCAGCTCTAAAGTTTGTAGAAAAGTATTTTAAATTGTTCATTGCATAAAAGGATCGGTTTATTGCATCTGATTATACGGAAAATTCGTACCAAAGTACTAAAATTAGAAAATCCTGTTGAAATTTCAGCATTGTTTTAATAAGACCAAGACACTTAACCATCAAAAGTTCAACAATTTTGTATAGGGCTTGAATCTGAGTCTAGAAGTCTGGTTTATTATTGTTGGGAAGTTCCTTGACTAAGTAAGGAGTGAATATTATCAATGTTTTTTAGATTTTTTGAACAAGAGATATACAACTTTATGGAAATGGATGATAAATTAAGCAACTCAACTAGAGAAAATAGTTGGATTAGCGGTTTCGTGTTTCTCTTGAATATAACCACCCATTCATTCAAATTACCCTAATCTAAAATTGAAAAGGGAGAATTAGTTAATCTGTGAACTGGAAAATACCATCAAATGTCTTGGAACCAAACTTTAGTAAAATCAATTCAGGATTTGTGACAGTTTATATTTCTTCCCTTTAAACAATCACGTGAAGTTCGAATTTATTTTTGCTGCTAATTTAAATGATTTAAAAAAATATTAATCTAGATTAAGTGGTTTCATAGTTAAACTGATTTTAAAATCTTGTTTTTTGTAAATCCATTTACTGCTCAGTTTCAAAAAATAGAAGCAAAAAAAAAAAATCCGGAGTCGCCAACTAAGCTTCTCTTCTTGATTAAAATAGAACCAAATTTTACATACACTCTATCATTTAAACACCATTGCTTTCTTATCTAATCAAACTCTACTATTTAAATAAGAAAGCAATTGCACGTGAGATGATGTAACCGGGATGGTCATGGTTGGAGCAGCTTTGATTTAAATCTAGCATTAAGGTTGACCTGTAGGGCATAAACAACTAAGTAAATATCCAGCTACTAACAGAAATTTGATACAGGCCAATCATAAGCATAGTTTAAATAAATGGTGAAGTGTCGTCTTTCTTTGGGTCCCTTTTCAGTTCTAGACACAAATCAATCGATTCTGCCGATATGTTTACTTATGATTGATCTGCGAAAGCCATAAGTTATTTACTTAAATAATCATTCTTCCCTGTCTCTGTTTCTGTCTCTCCCCTCTCTCTCTATATATCTTTCTCTCTCTATATCTCTCTCTCTCTATAATATATTTATATATATTTATAATATTTATTATATACTATATATATATATATATATATATATATAATATATATATTATACATATTTATATATATAAAATTATATATGTTAAATATCCATAAATATATAATCTTTATATATATAATATATATCTTTATATATATGTATACATATATAATGTCTCTCTCTCTCTATATATATCTATACATTATATTTACATATATATATATATATATATTACATATATAATATATATATATATATATAATATATATATATATATATATATATATATATTATATATGTATTATATACGTTATATATATATATATATATAGATAATATATATGTATATATATATATACACATATATATGTCTCTCTCTCTCTCTATATATATATATATATATATATTATATATATTATATATCTATATAAAACTTTAATAAAATTTAGATATGTTTCCACCAAAGATAGTCTAACTTAATAGCACCACCTGATAAAATTAGGTATAATGTGTATACCTAATGTGACAAGTATAATGTGACAACTGTTGTTGTAAGGAAAGTAAAATTAATGGCAAAGAAAAAATTGCATGGACAGTTGGCAATTTGGCGGGGCAGAAACCTCTGTATGGTAAATGTGTGGCCCGTGGCAAACAAGCTGATGTTGACCATTACGAAGCCCAGAGCTAAAGGTAGAGAGTAAAAACTTCATCGTAGCTGCTCGAGATGAAAGCTTATTGACCCAGAACTAAAATGAAGTAGATCCAAAGTGCCGGAAGAGATTGAAACAGTGGACGACTTAATATCTGAAATTAAAGTTTTGGCACAATCAAAATATGACAGTTGACCAGTATCTACACTGGTTAATATGTTAGCATTATAAAAATCAAAACTGTTGACAAGTGGTATAAGCACCACCGTGAGACTGTAGCTGAGGGGAAAAGTGTAACGACTCTTTGGGACTTTCTTGTACTTACAGACAGAATCATCAAAGCTAATAAGCCGGATATTGTTGTAAAAGACAAAAAAAAAAAACCACAACCACTTTTGTCTTCTGTCCCAGTAACAAAAAGGAAAAGAAAAAAAAGGAATCTGTTTGAGCTCTCTCGGATACTAGCAAGTGCCAAACCGCCATCGTCAGACGTCAATTTGAAGGACAGAAAACGCAAAGGAAAAACTCCAGAAGACAGTGAAGAAATATAAAAAAGGTTTCAGAAGAAAAAATACATAAAATAATAACAGACTAAAACGTAGGAAGAGGAGCCAGTCACTATATTTCGAATAGCAAATTACCAATTTATAGACTTTTTAAACTGATTGCAAGAAAGACGGAAATGATAAAATAGATAAAGTGATTCGTTTCGATTCTTTAGAACATAGAAGTTATACGCAGCTATAAAACTGTTTTATGTTTACTACTAGAAGCTCAGGGCGCATGGCTCAGTGGTCAGAGCGTCGAGCTTACGATCGTGAGGTTGTGAGTTCGATTCCCGGACCGGGCAGCGTGTTGTGTTCTTGAGGAAGACACTTTATTTCACGTTGCTTCAGTTTACTCAGCTGTAGAAATGAGTTGCGACGTCACTGGTACCAAGCTGTCTTTCCCTTGGATAACACTGGTGGCGTGGAGAGGGTAGGCCGGTATGCATGGGCGACTGCTGGCCTTCCATAAACAACCTTGCCCGGACTTGTGTCTAGGAGGGTAACTTTCTAGGTGCAATCCCATGGTCATTCATGACTGAAGGGGGTCCCCGAGGGTCTCAGGGAGATACCACTTGAAATAGAAAGAACAGAAAGAAGGCAGAATAAAATTATGAATGACCTCGGACTAAAAGTAAGCAGAATGTAGAACATGCCTGTCCCCTCGGGGCACACCAGCTTTACTGTTATCCAAATCAGTTACAAAATTGGAATGAATTTTGCTGAAAGATACGAAGCAGAGCAAGAAAATTACTATGCTGATTGACGGTAAGAATAACCTCGATATGTTACGATAGAAATTATGGAAAACACACCTATAATCTATCAATAGGTGAAAGATGTGACTTTTGCATTTTAGCCAAAATGGTCAATTATGAATGTAGCAAGCCGTAGGAAGTGGTCGTAAAGATAAGTATTGAGAGTCGTTGGGTGTGTTAATATTCCCTGGGTGGCTTCTTCTATTCTCTTTATGTATTGTGCATTAAATTTTTAACCTGTTTTAATAAATTGTATTATGATTTTCCTAAATATTCCATTTATTATATTCGTACTTCCCCCTTTTTGTAACACTTTTAATATCATATACTTTGCACAATATATTTGGGCCCCTGTGGTCAATAAAGAAAAAATATATTATTATTATTATTATTATTATTATTATTATTATTATTATTATTATTATTATTATTATTATTACTACTACTACTATTATTATTATTATTATTACTATTATTATTATTATTATTATTATTATTATTATTATTATTATTATTATTATTATTATTATTATTATTATTATTATTATTATTACTTTTTTTTTTCTTCTTTCAAATTTTCTTCCATTTCTTGCCGAGTGTCTTCCCGACTCCTAGGGCAAAGAAACTCATAGTGTATATTGGTAGGCCATTAAACCAAACTCAATAATTATTTTTATTATTATTATCATTGTTATTATTAGTATACTTCGTATCAAATTTATGGCTGTAGGTGATCATGAAGTGTAAGTTTCTTTTAGTTCAGACAAGCAACTACTAAAAATATTGCAAATTTTAAGAAGACTAATTTTAATACTAAAACAAAGAACAATGTTGTATACAAATTTTCAAGACTGTATAACAGCTGCAGATGTCATAACACATCGTGTATTAATACAATGAACACAAATAAAAATCTCTCTAAAAGTGTGCTTTGAATGATTGAATATAAATTGAAACATCTGGTTAATAAAGTTATTTATTATTTAATGACTAATCAGTATAAAGATAAATGTTAGGTTATTACAAACCGGAAAACTATGAATATATATGTAAGGAAAGGTATTCTAGACGAAACAACACTCAAACACCTATGTATTAAAGAATCTTAATGCTGTCATCACTAACATCATGTACTGATTGTTATCCTTGTATAAACTGTATCTGTCCTGGTCAAAAGCCTGAATAAAAGTATTTTACTAAATGTGTCATATATAAAATAAAAACTATATAACTACTTGATATTTGTAAATGATTTAATTTAGGCAGTATGAAATACGAATCATGAATTATTGTTTCATATGAAATACTACAGGGTACTGCTATATTTTATAGGTCTATAGAATTGTCATCTGAGTAAAGGGACTGTAATTTTGTTTTACATAACAATGAATTCGTGTTAGGCAGATATCAATCCAGCTGAATATATTTCTTGGTGGATCTTGATAGTTTGGTCTCTATTTTGTCTGATAGGTGGATACAAATCATTTAGCAAATTAGAAAGCCCTCGAGCCACAACTCTTCAAATTTGATCATACGATTTATTGTCTTGTTACATCTACAATACCTCTTTTTACATCTACAATAACTCTGCCGGCTTCAACAAAATGCAATATTTAGACAATAAGACATCATTTGTAACAAGACTTAGTTTTGTAGCAGAAAAACGTTCAACGTGAAAATATAACAGGCTTATCATTGAACGACATCCAGGATCAACTGCAATTTATCTGAGATCGTAAAAATTGAACTAAGAGGGATTGGCTTAAAGCAATGTTGAATGACGAAACCGCCAGTAAGTAATTTTGTCTCATGCTACATCCCATGTACACATTTTCAGGAATCAAGTGATGCCTAACTATTAGAAAATGGGGTGGGGCATTTCTGCAATTGGAAGAGTTTGTTTTTGGATAATGTCTCCATTAACTCAAAATATTATCTAGGTACTCTGAAGAAAAGTGTTTCTACTTATATGACCATCCATAATTGCATTATATTCTTCCAGGACGGTATACATTGTTATTCTGCAAAATGCACGAAAGTAGCTGATGATGTTACTATATTGAGTAAATACACAGGATCATTTAAACTAAATACTATCGTAAATACATGCAATTATATAGAAAAGAAAACTACTGCTTATTATACTTCATCAATTTCGGATTACAATTTCGGAAATTACAGCAAAAATTTGGTCAAAAGTATGCATGACCGAATTCTGCAGTATAAAGGTTACCATATTAAATATTTAGTGATATAACATTGATATTTTTCCGCTCACGCGGGTACCACTCGACAGCTGCGTGCGTCCACCGATTATCGGTGAGCCGGACGACGTGTCCAGCCCATCTATACATGCTGCGAGTATACTCTGCGATGATATCTCTCACGCCGGACTTCTTTCTGATGATGTTGCTATTTATGTGCTCTCTCGACGAGATACCGAGCGGAAAAGACCACCCGGAAGACCACCCGGAAGACCACCAGTATTGAAGCATATGTCAAACAAATCACAAGCTCTCTGTTACATCATAATTTTATGTTAAATGTTTTGATCAAATAATTTTGATACTAATTCATATCGATTTCTAATTTAGTCACAAGCAAAGAAGTATGAGATCGTCTCAGATTCACGATTATCTCAGGAAGATTAATAGCTTAAATAAAATGAATTAAGCTATACAGTCGCGCTGATGAAAGATATTACTCCGTTGAATCTTGTCCTGGCCTAAGACACCTTCATCAACGTCTCATTTGTAGAGTTACTGATTCAACACAAGCTTATGCAAACACATGAACAAAACTATTATGGTAACTACATGTGTATATATAACTCTCCCTACAAATACAATTTAAAAGGACAACTCACCTACGACATCAATAGGACCAAGAATACATAAATCGTATATAAAGGACTTCGGACGAGTGTAATTACGCTTATCTTCTGCTGCGTCTGCTTTCTTACGATCTGTCATTGGACCTGAGGTTTCGTTAATGTTGGTCCTATTAATAGAAAACGGAAGTAATGTAGTTATACTCTTTTCTTACTCTTTTTACTTGTTTCAGTCATTTGACTGCGGCCATGCTGGAGCACCGCCTTTAGTCGAGCAAATCGACCCCGGGACTTATTCTTTGTAAGCCCAGTACCTATTCTATCGGTCTCTTTTGCCGAACCGCTAAGTGACGGAGACGTAAACAAACCAGCATCGGTTGTCAAGCAATGCTAGGGGAACAAACACAGACACACAGACATATTCACACACACTTATATATATATACATATATACGACAGGCTTCTTTCAGTTTCCGTCTACCAAATCCACTCACAAGGCATTGGTCGGCCCGGGGCTATAGCAGAAGACACGTGCCCAAGATGCCACGCAGTGGGACTGAACCCGGAACCATGTGGTTGGTTAGCAAGCTACTTACCAAACAGCCACTCCTGCGCCTTATATTGTATTCAATGACAAATCTTTAATTCGTACTAAACCCATGAGAATTATAATATTTTTTGTATGAAACTTGTGAAAATCTGATTGTTCTGGATCAGCATATGATAGGATCTCCAGAACTGTCTCGCGACAGACCCAACAATACAAAAAACAAACAAACAATCAATAACCAAGTGCATAGTGTATAGAATTACATCGTGAGAGGGAAATAAAGCTTCAACATTTCAGACAGTGGCCTGCTGTGAAGAACATTAAAGAAAAAGGCAAGAGGAAAAAAATTACGTGAAAAGCGGTGTTATTTACAGAAAAACAGATCAATGCTTAAAAAATGGTAGTAGATATTATGGATTCTGTATGTTGCATTTACCACATACACGCAATTTTATTACATACGCACACTCACATTAATATATGAGTGGATTTGGTTGATGAGCAGTTTGTGTTTTGGAGATGGGGTGGTGCTAACGTGAACAGAATGGTATTTCTCAGTGTGTATATGTGCGTTACGCGGAGATGTAGTGTTATTTGAGTTAGGCAACTTGATTGTTAAATCTCCAGTAGACAGGCTGTGTTTAACTAAAAAATTTGTTGTTGTTTACGATGCAAAGCAACATGACAGAGGGAAATATAGGCAGGTGTGGGTGGCTAAGGGATTTTAAAATGATGAAGAACAAGTTGGAATGATTCGATGCTGTTTCAGCAATCTTCCAATAGGCATTCTATAAAGCAATATTCAAATGCCGACCAGTTTACTCAATCAGTTTATACAAACCGTCGCCTTGTAAAGCAATATCGTCGACTCCATTACCACGACTACCAAAAAATGTGGCTTACACAAACAACAAATAAACATCGTTACCACTGCCACCACAACCGTTTGCCATTATCATTTCTATACTCTTTTCTCTGGAATACTTTCTCTCTTTTTCTTTTATGCTTTTTCTGTCTCCCTTATTTGAATACAAACTTTTCTTCTGTCTGTCTGTCTTATTACATTAACTCTTATTAACAACCTCACCACTAGTGCATCCATCGCCACCAGTACCGTAACTATCAATAGTGTCTCTTTTACTCTATTTGAGTTACTTCCTCTAGCACAACACAAATTGTAGGTAGGAAGGTACTGTAGTATTAATATGTAGCTTTCAGATAAGAAGAGTTAAATTTTGTGCCCAATCTCGAAAATGAAGTACATTGAAGTAATCTTCCGATTCCAACCAAGCCAGAGAATTCGTTGGGTTATTTCTATGGCACCAATTAAAGGGTGCATTCCGAGAAGATGGTGGAGGATTGTACCAAGATAGCGTTCTTTATGCTGTAACTAACTCTAACTCTTCAGCCTTGGAACGGTTTTGCAAGGGTCTTTATGAAGTTTTCAAAAAGTTTAATTTAATTCTTTGGAAATGATCACTAAAAGTGTAACTGTTCTAGATGTAATTCTCGTCATTAATATCAGCTTATACTACCCATAGTACAAATTTTAAAACACCTACACTGCATTCACAAATCATCTAATCTTCCTAAATATATTATCAATAATCTAATTAGAAATATTTTCATTAAAATCTTTAAACTGTCAGCTAATGGCAAAATATTCCAAAATAATATCAACTATCATAATGGACCACTAAAAAAGATGTGCAGTTGATTCAAAGAAAAATAGCCTACGTGTACATCTGACATCAAATATTTAAACCTAACTCTGAGGATAAATAAACCTAGGGAACTAAATACTAATAACACTTTATCTTCAAATAGTGAACACTCGAAGACAGATTATAACATGGAACATTTAAATAACGTTAAACATAGGACTAATTCTCCAAATAACGATACCCCAAAGAAGTATAATAAGAAGACAAGCAAAGATAAATGGACATAATTTTATTGAATTCCTTAGAAACGCTAACTCAAAAGCATGATGATAGTGTGATGAAAGATGGTAATGACAAAATCAGAATTAAACATGGACCTATAACTATTAGCAATAGAAAGATAATTGAAAGTATTAGCGTAAGCCCCAATTAAATGTTGCACATAAAATTACTAGCAATGCTAGAGATATAATTAATAGTCATACTAGCAATAGCACACGAAGCAGTAATTACAATTCAAATAATAATAATACCAATAATGATAACAATAATAACTAACGGCTTCGGATTTAAAGGATCTTTTCGCAGAGATATTTCTCGTTGTCATTCCGATAATGCCACCGACCCTAGCGTAGTTTCTAATCCGAAAAAGGATATTTTACATCTCATCCTCAAATTTAAAATTAACGGAAGAAAAAGTAGTAAACGAAATATCGCATGGTATAATACTCAATGATTCTCTTGTAAAAAAAAAAAGAAAAAAAACTAACAGAGCTAAAACATCACATGAAATGATTTGAAAAAAAAACACCCTTTCTGGCCAATAGAATCTCAACTGTTTCACTGTTCAGTATCACTAAATTTTCGATAACTTTACTCTTATACTCCAGAACGCCTAACACAGCTGATAACATCTCTAAACTTAAATTGGGACTAAAAATAATATTATTCGAAAGAAAATATCTAACAGTTGTAGTTTCAACAATAATGGTGTAAATTTCTCCCAATCTCACTCTGTGTAGTAGTCAACATCTTTTGCGATAAGAGCCTTCTAGCACTACAATATTACAACCCTTATTTTTAACATATTTCTCTTCAAATGCTTTTATTCCACTCAGCTGGCAAAAATGACTAATTCTTCGACAGACCGGCGTACCGTTCAGGAGGCGATTTTATACGCCATGAAACCGGAAAACCGGCCCTTATGAGTCTACATGACTCTAGAAGGTAACTTTACTTTACCTTTACATATAAATATTTTACTGCGTATAGTTCATAATTGTAATTTTTATGCACAAAAGTGGTCCAATTGCTTGTTTTTGTTGTTGCTTTCGCTTTGCGATAAAAAAAGAAAGGGAAGAAAGAAATCCGTCGAAACGCATTCTCTATTTATAACATAAAAACCAAAGAGAAAGTTAAGTTTGGGATTTCGCGTTACGATCAGTTTTTTCAGGCATACTCTCGGAACCTGAGGTGTTCGTGTATGTATTTATGCATGTATGTATGTATGTATGTATGTATGTATGTATGTATGTATGTATGTATGTATGCATGCATGCATGCATGCATGTACGTATGTATGCATGTATGTATGTATGCATGCATGCATGTATGTATGTATGTATGTATGTATGTATGTATGCTTGTATGTATGTATGCTTGTATGTATGTATGTATGTATGTATGTATGTATGTATGTATCTATGTATGCATGCATGCATGCATGCATGCATGTATGTATGTACGTATGTATGTATGCATGCATGCATGTATGTATGTATGTATGCTTGTATGTATGTGTGTGTATGTGTGTGTTTCTTCGCGCGCATGTATGTATATGTGTGTGTATATATATATATATATATATATATATATATATGCGTGTCTGTACACACACACACACACACACACATTGATAGATAAATACATATTTTTTCAAAATTTTAGCTAGAGTTGAAATTAGGTTAAAATGCGGAAAAGCGACAATCTTTTGGCTAAGAAGGAAGTGTAAGTTATATATTGTTAATTTTATGCAAGTTTCCGTAATGGCGAAATTACAGAACGTGTTCTGAAATTTACAATTTACGAAAGCGCGATATCTCGTAATCTGAGATAGTCGTAATGTGAGAATACTTGTTTATAAATACATAAACACACATATTTGTATGTATACATTTAAAAGTAAAGGTAAAAATAAAATTATGTTAATTAAGAATATTTTCAAACCTCATAAAAGATTCACACACACTGACAGACAGACAG
>NC_043001.1:124692452-124702452 GCF_006345805.1 Octopus sinensis | reverse complement strand
GTCAACATCAGATGATTCACTTTTATGTATTTCATCTTTCTATACAACGTCATCCTGAGTACCATCCAAGTGCAGACGATACACAACATTTGATAAAACCTTTCTCAATAATCTCGGGATCAAGTTCATTCCATGCATACACGATCCATTTGCATATCGAAGTCGGGTCGGGGGCGCGAACCCTTCCACCGTTAGTGAACGACTTTATGCCTTGACATAAAGTTACTGGCCCAGCCACGTAATGCTTTAAATTCTGACTCATTAAGTTTAATCTTTTTAGCAATGTGTTTTGACTCTAGCTTCAGATGTACTGTATTAATGGTATTCCACCAACACTTCTTTCCTCTACCCATTCAAGCAAAATGTTTTCAAGCTCAGGATGTTTGGTTTTTTACCCACTTCTTGCCTCCTTTATCTTTGATATCTATCTAATTTCATTTTTATTTCTTCTCCATAACCTGACATTACTTTCGTCAACATCAAATTTTCTTCCGGCGGCCCAATTACCATGCTCTTCAGCATATGACATAACTTCAAATTTAAACCCTAGTAAAGACCCACGGTAGTTCAAACATTTAATATTGGTATTTAATTAAGTATCTATTGTTTGTCACAGTAATGATCCAAACTGCCAATACAAACAGCAGAATGAACTATTTAGCGCTAAACTATTAAGCAAAATTCGGGCGTAATTAAGCCAGCAGCGCTTAGTCGAACAAACACTTCCGGGTATTCTTAATACAATAATGGTGATTCTTAACAGCTACGAGAATGTCTATATATATATGTATATATATATATATATATATATATATATATATAGTTGTGCATCTGGTGGTGGGTGATGAGGGCATGTGGCAGAGCTAGGCGTTGCACCGGCCATCGTGAGATAGGAATTTCTAACGGATTCGGAGGTGTATCATGTCCTTGATCAACACTTCACCTTACTTTACCCTACGATCACATTTACATTTGATGTGTGTAATATCTATCATCTGTTCGGCAAGAAATTGCTAAGCCTTCTTTCTCGGACTACGAGAACGTAAAGTCATATATATGTACAGACATATATATATATATATATATATATATATATATATATATATATATATATATATATATATATGTATGTATGTATGTATGTACGTATCTATATATGTATGTATTCACAAACGCACGCACTCGTACAATGCATTCCACCCGTTTTATTCTAATTGCTAGGTTCCTGTTTAACTAGGAATGTAAAGCTATTAAATTTTTAATAACTAGGTGACTACATAAAATTAAATGAACAAAAGCTCTGAAATGGAAAATGGTGTGAAATTAACGTATGGGAAGAGGATAATTTTTTAATTAGGTTGATTAATTATTATTAATTACTTTGATATTTATGGGTATAAATTATAAATTCTACAATTTTATATATGAAATAGTAAAATTTCCAAAGCGTAATTATTAGTCATGAATAATATTTCAGATGAAAGTTTCAAACTTATGAAATATTGACACGAGCATCTGTAATTATAGTATATATACATATATATATATATATATATATATGTGTGTGTGTGTGTATGTGTGTGTGTGTGTGTGTGTGTGTGTGTGTGTGTCTGTGTGTGTATATGTATATGTATATATATGTATATGTATATGAATATGTAAACAATTATATGTACATGTGCAAGTGTATATACATATATATATATATATATATCTATATATATATATATCTATATATATATATATATATATATATATATATATATATATATATATATATATATGTACACATATGTATATGTATGTGCATGTATATATATACATATGTATATGCACATGAAAATATATATGCATTTGTATACATATGTGCATAATATATAAGTATGTACATATATTTACATGCATACATATATGCAATTATTATATATGCATATATGTATATATATATATTTGTAAATATATATATATGTATATATATATTATATATATATATATCTATATCTATATGCACATGTGTATATATATATATATATATATATATATATATATATATATATATGTGTGTGTGTATAGGTATATACAGTTACATATACATATGAGATACTATATATATAGTTATAGATATATATTCATATACTTTTCTCTCATTGTTTCTTTCTGTGTTCCTTTCGGTGGAGGAGCGTAGGCTCGAAACGTAAAAGACTTTTTCAATTCCTGAGCGTTATACTAATACATCTGTTTGTTTTCTACACCACCTGTCTTCCTCTTTTCATTTTTCGCGAATCCCCCTATACACACACACACACACACACACACACACACACACACACACACACACACACACACATATATATATATATATATATGCGTAAATGAATATATGTATAGATATATACATTCATATATTTGCGTATATATATGTATATGTATATATATATATATATGTATATATGTATGTATAAATATATGCATATGTATACAAGTATCTACATATATATATTTGTATTATACGTATATGTATAGAGATATGTATATATATATATTTTATGTGTGTGAATAAATTTGAGTATGGGTTAAGTATGTATATATTTTTATACACATATAAACATGCATATACATACGAATACACGCAGAGACTCACAGACACACATATGCACACATATTGCGCAATCGTGCACATATGGACACTCATATACATTTATATGTATGTATATATGTATGTATATACGTATG
This sequence comes from Octopus sinensis, assembly GCF_006345805.1. Taxonomy (NCBI): domain Eukaryota; kingdom Metazoa; phylum Mollusca; class Cephalopoda; order Octopoda; family Octopodidae; genus Octopus; species Octopus sinensis. Next base: position 124,699,719 of record NC_043001.1, on the reverse strand, counting down.
TATGTATATATTTACGTATATATGTATGTATGGTAACTCAAATCAATGCTTTCACACATAAGCTGGGGTATAATCTGAGAATTTATCAACTACAAGTTGTAATTAGGGATGATTCGAATAATTAGACGTTATGAATCAGATTCTTCGTAGAATAATGCAAGATTGTGAAATAGAAAGAAATGAAATATTTAAGTATGCAGAAACATTAGCCTATTTACATTTGTGCAATATGTCGCGTACCCAGGTACCCGGCATGATATCTATTTAACAAGATCGTAAAATTGTATGTATAAATATATATGCATATATGTGTATATATATATGTATATATATTATATATATATATATATATATATATATATATATATATATATATTATATTAAATTAGAGATAAAACCACTATTAGGCAATCATACAATGAAAAACTTAAGCCAATACATAAGATTAATTAATTTATATTATTTAAATATATATCAAAATTATTAAAAAGATAATTAATATAACACTACGATCGTTTCATGGCTGTTCAATTCTTAAAATTTTCGAGTTACAGTCATTCTTCAGGTGGTTTACATATTTAACTTGGCGAGGTTTAATATATATATATATGTATGCACACACACCACACACACACACACACACACACACACACCACACATATATATATATATATATATACATATATATATATATGTGCATATATATATATATATATATATTTATATATGTATAAATATATGGGTGTGTGTATGTGTGTGTATGTGTATATATATATATCTATCTATATATATATGTATGTATATACATACATATATATATATATATATATATATATATATATATATATATATATATATATATATATATATATATATATATAGATATATATATATATATATATATATATAACCGATTTCCTTCCTTTGCCTTCCCTTCTATTGGACATTCCTCCCTTTCAGAAGAAGAGCGTCTACTGGATGTGTTTAGGTCTGATGGTTGTTTACTTTACCTCGAAAATGTTTCCAACCAAAAGGTACAAAAAGTTTAGAATAGTTTAGTTAATTTTTTCAGTAGAATGGGCTTAAAAATCGTTTTTGACGACGATATGACGAAGGCCAACTTTTTAGATATTACGCATTCTCTGATGCTTGCACTGCCTTAGGATTGACAGTCAATCTCAAGAAAACTGTTGTCATGTATCAACCTGCCCTGGTAAGCAGTATAGTGCCGCTGGTATGCAGTATAGTGTACCAAATATCTATGTGAATGGTAAACGACTTGACGTAGTCGATCAGTTTGTCTATCTGGGAAGCACTATTAATAGATATGGCAATGTGGATGATGAAGTTCCATATAGAATTAGAAAAGCAAGTGTTGCTTTCGGAAGGCTAGAAAAGCGCCTCTGGAGTCGGCCAGACATGCAGAAAGACAAAGATAAAGGTGTACAAGGCATGTGTGCTCCCTTCTCTTCTCTATGCCTGCGAGACGTGGGTCACATATCGATATCACCTTAAACATCTGGAACGTTTCCATCAGACGTGCCTCAGACGGATCTATAGCATTAAGTGGAAGGACCGCATCAGTGATCTTGAAATACTCGAAGGCTCTCGGTGTGTAAGTATAGAAGCTCTTGTGTTAAAGCAAAGGCTCAGATGGAGTGGTCATCTGGTCAGAATGAAGGATTCAAGGATGCCAAAACAACTCTTTTATGGAGAGTTAGCTGAAGGAGAACGACCTCCACATAAACCAAAAAAGTGGTATAAGGACTTGCTGAAGGCTTCCTTAAGAGATGCTTGCATCTCTCCTGACACATGGGAAGGCATAGCTATTGATCGTAGCAGGTGGAGAAGGATTGTGTATGAGGGGACCGCCACGTTTGAAAAATCTCGAGTTGCACATGAGAAAGTAAGGAGGGATGTCAGGAAGGGCATCGCTGTTACACTTCCAGAAGGGAAGGGTCTTCCTTTGATTCTGACATGCAATGTCTGTTCAAGACCCTGCCTCAGTAAAGCTGGACTCATGAGTCATCTTCGTTGTCATAAAACGAGACAGATAAGTGACAACCTGGCCACTGGTGGTGGTGTAACACACCATACTAATCATATCTATCGGGCATGTGGAAGAGAGTGTAATTCGGCAGGAGGACTTAAACGACATGCAAAGGTACATGAAGCCCAGTTACAACTACAGCCGGCTATTACCAGTAAAGGTCTTAGTTGCCAATTTTGTACAAGATATTGTAGATCTTTAGCTGGGCTAAAAAGTCACATTCGATCACAGCACCAGTAACAGTTAAGCTTCGTGCAATGGCCATACTCGATAACGAGGGGGCAGCCATAATATATATATATATATATAATATATATATATATATATATATAGATATATATATATATATATTATATAATATATATATATTATATATATATATATATATATATATATAATATATATATATATATACAACTGATTTCCTTCCTTTGCCTTCCCTTCTATTGGACATTCCTCCTTTCAGAATAAGAGCGTATACTGGATGTGTTTAGGTCTGATGATTGTTTACTTTACCTCCAAAGTGTTTCCAACCAAAAGGTACAAAAAGTTAAGAATAGTTTAGTTAATTTTTTCAGTAGAATGGGCTTAAAAATCGTTTTTGATGACGATATGACGAAGGCCAACTTTTTAGATATTACGCTTAATTTACACAGTACTCTTACTTCCCATATCGTAAACCGTTGACCAATCTTAAGTACATTAGCAAATTTAGTAATCATCCTAGAGCAATTACTAAGAACTTAGTTAAGAATATTTCATTTAGATTATCTAAATTATCTGCTAAAGTTGATATTTTCAATGATAACGCTGAATTCTATAACTCTGCCTTAATTGAAGCAGGTTATACAGAGAAAATTTTCTACATTGATTCTACTCAGTCTAATTGTAAATTCAATAATGTAGATAAGATTTCTAGTCGTAAAAGAATTATTGATAACAAACATAACTTACGCACCGATACAAAGTGAATGAAGGCAGATAACCTTTATTTAATCCCCTATTATCGTTCTAAAAGTAAATATAACACCTTCAAAAATAATTACGCTATGATTAGTAGTAAAAATATTTGGTTAATAATTCCTTACGGGAGACAAATTAAATCTAATCTCCCACTGCTGTTTCGTCAAGCTATAGTTAGGAATTTTCCAAAAAATTCATAGGCGCAGGAGTGGCTAACCAACCACATGGTTCCGGGTTCAGTCCCGCTGCGTGGCATCTTGGGCAAGTGTCTTCTGCTATAGCCCCGGGCCGACCAATGCCTTGTGAGTGGATTTGGTAGACGGAAACTGAAAGAAGCCTGTCGTATATATGTATATATATATGTGTGTGTTTGTGTGTGTGTGTGTTTGTCCCCCTATCATTGCTCGACAACCGATGCTGGTGTGTTTACGTCCCCGTCACTTAGCGGTTCGGCAAAAGAGGCCGATAGAATAAGTACTGGGCTTACAAAGAATAAGTCCCGGGGTCGAGTTGCTCGACTAAATGCGGTGCTCCAGCATGGCCGCAGTCAAATGACTGAAACAAGTAAAAGAGTAAAAGAGTAAAGAGAGTATTACTCTATTATCAATTCACATACGGTTAGGATCGGTTTTTCAAACACAAAAAATCTCTTACAAATTATCTCTTCACATAATAACAAACTGTTAAATATTAATACATTTACTAATACTAACATTAATTTAGCTAATACCATCCAACCCTCTAGAAATATTAATAACAAGGTTATTGTATCTGAAGTCAATTCCAATAGAATTAAATTTATGTCAAGTAACTCTAGGATTAAATATATCAGTGTATAATCAGTACTCGTAATAAAGTACGATTTTACATTGGAAGCACATCGTTAGAGTTATCTAAAAGAATTTCTATCCATTACACAACATTTAGGGATAGAAATAAACGTAATAGTACCAGTCTCGGCAAACTGAATTGGGATCTAAAAGACCACAATGAACAATTTCATTTAGAATGGTTGATTCTCTCAATCTCGATACCTTATGACAAAGGCAAGGAATTCTGTCTTCTCTGCAATTCTGAGCTATTTTTCATTATTTTTTCTAAAAATCCCCTAGTAAACACGGTAATAGAGCGAGCATATAGATGTAAACATTGGCAAAAACAAACATTTAGTGCATATAAGTAGTCTCTATCATTATATATAATTTAAACTTTAATTTCCATTATATCTAACATTCACTATTAATATCCCTACTCTTTCTGTAAGCAACTTATGACGTTATATCATATAACGTTTTTTTAAACAATATTAATAGCGTTCAGTTAATGGCTATACAAATCCATCAATTTTTGCTAAAATGTCTTATTGACGAGTTTCGTTTTTTTCACTTTCCTGAAGAGTAGATTGCATTGTTTATACCATTTATTTTTTGAATAGTATCATGGAATTTTAGAAACATGTGTCAAAAAGTAAAAATATTTCATTCACACCTGCGTTAAACTCCATTTATTTATTCATATATATGTATATATATAGTATTATATATATATATATATATATATATATATATATCTATATATTATATATATATATATATATATATATATATATATATATATATATATATATATATTATCAATATTAGGTTCGCAACCAAAGTTCCCTTAGTTTTTTAAAATGTAAATATTTTTAAGAGGTTTTAATAAAAAAAACAACTAGTTAATCAATAATGTATTCACCCTTGTTGTTTACAACTTCTTCCCAACATTCAACAATATTTTCAAACTTCGTTGGTAGAAATCACCCGATTGTATGTATACATATATATATATTTTTTTTTTTTGTACTTGTTTCGGTCATTTGACTGCGGCCATGCTGGAGCACCGCCTAGTATATATATATACTATATAATTACGTATATGTATATGTAAATGTGTCTATATATATGTATAATATATATATATTTATGTATACATTTGTATATATATTATAAGTATATAATATATGTATATTATATGTATATATATATATATATATATAATATATATTATATATATAATATATATATATATATATATATATATATATTGAAATGGATAAATGAATTATCTGTTAAGGATTATTCAAAATTTAAACCGATCCTGGGTAGCAAAAAATCACACAGAAAAAACACGGTTGAAGTTACGACCTGGGTGTCGCAACCGTGCCTTAGCGCGGATAATTGAAGTTTAATATATAGTGAAGGAAGAAATGGAGCTGAACGAAGATTCTACAGAACCTTTTATTATTTTCTTCTACACATGTTTTGCGGCCTTTGAAACATGTTAAGAAAATAATAAGGAATTCTGTAGAATCTTCGTTCAGCTCCATTTCTACCCTTCACTAAATATATTATATATATATATATATAATATATATATATATTATATATATATATATATATATATATTATATATATGTATATATAGAATATATTACATGTATGTATAAATATGTAATATATAAATATATATACATGTATGTATAAATATGTATATATATAAATATATACATGTATGTATAAATGTATATGTATATATATATATATATATATATATATATATATATATATTATATATATATATAATACATATTTATATATCAAAATAAGGAAAAAGGATATCCAGAGGTAATGCAGTACGATCGTTTTCACAAGCAACTCCATTTAATTGAACAATGCAATCATTACATCAGTTTAAATCCAGAACAATCCTCGGCAGCAGAAAGACATAGAATTAAATTAAATTAAATTAAAACAGATGGACCCATTAGGATAATTTTACCTAAAATCTCCAAAAAGGTAAGGAAATAGACAAAGAACATACTGTCTTCACTTCAGCTGAGAAGCTACTAAAGTATCATGAAGAAAGACTTGTTGCAGATTTTGCTTGTCACTCTTTAATGGGGTCAGTTTTACTTTATAGACTAGTTTATCAAATCTTTGTATATCTAAGGCCAAAAGAATAAGGAGTAGAGCCTGCTAGGAAGGGGGCTGAGGGAGTCGACAGAAATTATAGTAGGTATAGTCATAAAAGCTATCAATATTTCTTTGAAGCAATATAATGAGCTTTGCTAAAGGAAATCTTAAATCAAGATGTTAGCTGACACTTAAATTGGCAAGCCAATAGTAGATTATTGATAATGAAACAGTAGTAGACCATTGATAATGAAATGTGGTACTATAGTAAAATATTTTAAAGAATATTGTCATATTGTATAAAGTTAAATTTTAGGATTATTCAGAAGATTATTAAGGATATTATAACAAAAGGATAAATTTTTTTTGAATACTTTTGAGTATATACCAAACTTTTACCACAAAAGAGGGAGGAAAAGAAATTATCTAGAAATAGTTTAATATTTATACATATTATATACTTGAATACTAAGGTATCGGATGGTATATGTAAAGATTGGTGAGCTGGCATAGATGTTATCGCGCCAGGCGAAATGCTTAGCAGTATTTCACCTGAGTTTTGCAGTAAATCACTAAATCATCCATAACTTTTGTATTGTCCTCTCAAATTACACCAAAATCCCAGACGATAACAAATAATATCGTATTTATTGTCTGTGAAAATTATAGAATATAAAACAACTTCGATAAAAAATTATACCTACTTTTCTGACGAAACCAAAGCCGTTCTGAACATTTTGGCCGCAACTGTATATACACACAAATATTTCTGGAGGTGCAATGGCTCAGTGGTTAGGGCGGCCGATTCGAGTGCTTATTGAGCGAAAAGACCTAAAGCTCCAGAATGTTTCGGGAGGGGGCTAGGGTGGCGAACTCTTCTGTATTCCCTCAGTTCCTTCCTGTATGTGTTGTACCTGTATTTCGAAGGGCCAACTTTGAAACAGTTTGTGTCACGCTGAATCTCACCGAGAACTACGTTAAAGGTATACGTGTCTGCACTTAACTTGCACGTTAATTTCACGATCAGGCTGTTTTGTTGATCGTATCAACGGGAACCCTCGTCGTCGTAACAGACGGAGTGCCACAATATGCGTATATATATAAATATATTTATATATAACTGAAGAATGTATAAACATATACATTATCACAGATTACATACAGATAGATAACTTTATTAATATATATATATATATATATGTAATATATAATATATAATATATATATGTTCATATGTATATATATATATGTGTGTGTATATATACATACACTTATATGTATATACTGTATATATATAGAT
>NC_043001.1:124649952-124689952 GCF_006345805.1 Octopus sinensis | reverse complement strand
CTACTACCACCACCACCACCACTACTACTACTACTACTACTACTACCACTACCACCACCACTACTTACTACCACGACGACGACCACCACCACCACCACCACTACTACTACTACTACTACTACTACTACTACTACTACTACAACTACTACTACTACTACTACTACTACCACCACCAACACCACCACCACCAGCACCATCACCACTCCTCCTCCTCCTCCTCCTCCTACTACTACTACAGTTACTGTTAAATATCATTACCATGGCTATGTTCCACAGATGTTTGTACACTTGCAAATAATAATAAATAAAAGGACGAAATTAGGAAATGAAATGGTCAGGAAAGGAAACGAGAAAAGGGGGAATAAGACGTTCATGTTTTGGCAATGGAAAATTTAAAGACCTCTCGAAAAATCACGTTTACGCGGCAACAATAGGCATAATGGTGGTTGAAGTAGCAGCAGTAGTAGTAGTGATAATATTTGGTATTTGTAGCAGTAGAAGTAGTAGTTGCTGAAGTGGTACTAGGTAGTGTTACTAATAGTGATAATTTAGTCAAATTATTAGCTTCATGTCAAAATAGAATCTAGATTTGCGCGTTATACAACTTCAGAGTTGGTTTTTTGTTTTATTTTTAAATTGAGAGAATTTCGGTGCAACTTAGAAAACTTAAAAATGCTGTGTACGAATGTTCTAACACTCTTTTACTCTTTTACTTGTTTCAGTCATTTGACTGCGGCCATGCTGGAGCACCGCCTTTGGTCGAGCAAATCGACCCCGGGATTTATTATTTTGTAAGCGCAGTACTTATTCTATCGGTCTCTTTTGCCGAACCGCTAAGTGACGGGGACGTAAACACACCAGCATCGGTTGTCAAGCAATGATAGGGGGACAAACACACACACACACACACAAACACACACACATACACATATATACACATATATACATATATACGACAGGCTTCTTTCAGTTTCCGTCTACCAAATCCACTCACAAGGCATTGGTCGGCTCGGGGCTATAGCAGAAGACATTTCCCCAAGATGCCACGCAGTGGAACTGAACCCGGAACCATGTGGTTGGTTAGCAAGCTACTTAACACACAGCCACTCATGCGCCTATATACACTATTTATAGATTCTTCATGACAATTATGATAATGATGATGATGATGATGATGATGATGATGGCCACGCTGTCTATCACCTCGCCCCATTTCTTATCCAGCAACTTAACAGGTCCTTCTGTCCACCACCCCACTACGCTGTTGGTTGACATGGGCCTGCCTCTCCAGGTGCCGAGCTACAGGCCCACTGACTTCTGATTGATCATTACTCCTGTCACCGCTTCGTATTCTCTTAGGGTAGTGCCGACCATCTTGATTGACGAGATGGCCGAGACTATCACAGCGACGTAGTCCGTATACGCTGACACTAAACTTCTTATTTCTTTACTACCCACAAGGGGCTAAATACAGAGAGGACAAACAAGGACAGACAGGTTAAGTCGATTATATCGACCCCAGTGCGTAACTGGTACTTAATTTATCGACCCCGAAAGGATGAAAAATCAAAGTCGACCTCGGCGGAATTTGAACTCAGAACATAACGGCAAACGAAATACAGCTATGATTTTTCGCCCGGCGTGCTAACGGTTCTGCCAGCTCGTCGCCTAAACTTCTGCATGCCAGTTCACGCAGGATGCTACTCGAAACCTTCAGCTTCCGTAGTAATAGCTCGAGTGCCAGTACGTAGAGAAGGGGCAAAAATGGGCATCCTTGACCGACCGAACGTGAGATGCTAAACGATTCCGAGAGGTGGCCATTTACTTTGATCACCGAACAGATGTCGCTGTACATTGCAGCGATCCAGCCTCTGAAAACGAGACTAAAACAAGTCGCCTTGTGAACTGCCTACAGGTATAGATGGTCGACCCTATCAAAAGCTTTCGATTGATTCAAATGGATCAGGGCTCCATGTCAAGTTCTTTACCAAACCTCTCTATGGTGTATCGCATGACGTGGAGGTTGTTATGTATAGTTCTGCTGGGGATACCGCAAGTCTGTGCATCACCCACTAGTCTGTCAACGACAAGCACCAACCACTTTGCTTACACCTTGGCCAAAAATGAACCGAAAGTAAAACATTCATGCACACCATGAATAATAATAATAACAACAACAACAACAACAACAACAACAACAACAACAACAACAACAACAATAATAATAGTAATAATAATAATAATAAGAAGAAGAATAATAAGAACAACAACAACAACCACAAAAACAACAGCAACAGCAACAATAACAATAGTGGAATAAATGTGGTGATAATTTTAGCATGCATAGCAAAACAAAAATGCCCTTGCTATTCTTGGCCTCCAGAGGGTGCCCGGTACTAAGGCAGCTGAAATAAAGTTATAATGAAAAGAAACCATCAATAATAATAATAATAATAATGATAATAATAATAATAATATAATAATAAGAAGAAGAATAATAAGAACAACAACAACAACCACAAAAACAACAGCAACAGCAACAATAACAATAGTGGAATAAATGTGGTGATAATTTTAGCATGCATAGCAAAACAAAAATGCCCTTGCTATTCTTGGCCTCCAGAGGGTGCCCGGTACTAAGGCAGCTGAAATAAAGTTATAATGAAAAGAAACCATCAATAATAATAATAATAATAATGATAATAATAATAATAATAATAAATGACCTGATGCAGTGCCAGGCACTGGATCTTATGGCTTCTGATCTTAACTGATTGGAAGTTTCAAAGGCGGCGAGCTGGCAGAATCGTTAGCACGCCGGGCGAAATGCTTTGCGGTATTTCGTCTGTCGTTACGTTCCGAGTTCTAATTCTGCCGAGATCGACTTTGCCTTTCATCCTTTCGGGGTCGATAAATTAAGTACCAGTTACGCACTGGTAGGTATGAAAGATGGGTTACAGCAAATATTCTGCTCAATAGCACAGATTTACTTGCCAGTTGCTTCACCATAACCAGTTGAGCATGCCCCTTGTTGGCTGACGATATGTGTATCTCTGATCACGAGCAGAAGTAGTGTGGGAGCATAGAGCCATGTATTGAGAGGAATTCTTTTGTGTTTGAATATTTCAAATCTGGAAACATGGGTGTTTCGTTCTACATCCTTAAACAACCCTTATTCGGGGACCTTTTGAGCGGGATGGACTACTCGACCTGAAGAACATTCTAACCAGCAAGGTCATACGCTGTTTGTCTTGAGATGAGATCACCATGTCGCGCATATATGGTTGTGATGCATGTGCCTGGTTTAGTTTAAGTCTCCAGGTGAGATGATATGGAGCGATGTGGCGAGTAGGGTGGTTAGTCTCACCAAGAAATAGGCCTAGATGAAACTATCCCTGAAAAGTAGGGTAGGGATTACGAACCCTCGACAATTGTGCCTTGCTCCAGTTAGAGTCTGACTAGAGTGGAGGGTCTGCTCTTACACTTTTTGTGAAAGGGACACGTACTACGGGTCAGGCACTCCATTCGCTGTCAGAATCTGCTGTGTAGGGGGTTGGGCATGCCATGGATAATGATACACAGGCGTGTGCTAAGGCTGTAATACATTTAGTGATTTTTAAGGCAATAGCCGATTGTAATAACCACCTGTAATAAGCGATTGTTAGACGCGATTTTCCCTGGTTGTCTCTTTGACAGAGATTCAGTCCTGATTAAGCATATACCGAGGTAGGGTGCCTGGTGCCTAAAGTGCCGTCAATTGCTCGCATCCTGCTACCAGTCTGCATTGGGGTAAGTGGAAGCTTCACTAACAAATATCACAATATTCACGGAGAATCTCTGGGCGCTGAGGAGAATTAACTGGACGATCTGTTCCGAGGGAATTTGGGGCCGGATCAAATAGCTAATTTCCCAAATTACCAAGCCCGGCTGTTCTACTGGGGGCAATTACCAATTCGCGATAAACTCTACGGAGATGTGTGTGCCGTTAGTAGAACCTGTCTGAGATGCACTCAAGGTAACGAAACCGTAATGCATGCACTCGTGAAATGCCTGGTCATAGCTGACTACTTCAGTTGTTGGACAGCTGCAAACACATAAAGGACGGATACGGTTAAGAGCTGGATCCATCGTGAAGGTTGTTGTTCTGCCACTTTCCTTCGGCCAAGAAGAACAAGTGGTCTTTGTCTGCTGGCTTAGCGAAAAAGGCTGTGTGGTGCACGAAACGAAAAGAGCTGAAAGCAGACACATTCCTCTTTCCTGAAACCTTCACTCAATACAAAGTGAAATTACGACAAAATTACTTTATTACAACACTATCCGTAAACCACTATCCATTCCACCTTGCCAAGGGAAACAAAACACTTACATATCGAATTAACTGTGATGTGAATTACCTAAATTGCTTCCAACATTGTACTGGCATGTACACGAGTCATAATAAGTGTAGAGGGGTAGCACCTGTCGCGTTCGGCTGGAATCCACCTTGCCTGTTCCCACTGTGTCCAGTAAAATCTACAGGCGTATAGAAATAAAATGAACTGTCCTGCTTTCTTCTTTACGATTATTTGCTGCACATCGGTGACTACATGGTTGTTCTCTGCTTGACAAAATTACGGCATAACAACTGATCTAGGAGTTTCACATAGTCGCTCAGTCAACTATCAGCCTGATACAGGACTGCTTGATTACAGGTGAAAGCAACAGTAGAGCTCATACGTAGAAAGACAAATTGCATACTAAGTCAAACCACAAAACCATATAATGGTTCACTGTAAATTCTTCTTAGGTAAGCACATAGCGGTTAATAATGATTTCATCTGTTAGTTTCATCACTAGGTGATTAGATCACGAGACAATACGTCTGTAAATTCATCATATTATTCTATCCGCTGAGTAAATACATCACTAAACATTATCGAATTCCTTTTTAATTGCTGAGTAAGTATGCGCCGCATTTCGATAACAAAGAGAGAAAAAATGGATATTTAAAACCAAAATTTCCCGTTCTTTGAATTTTTCTAAAATCTTGAAAAAGGAACAATCAAGAATAAAGTAATTATCGAACAGTAAGTATATTGCCACGGTAGAAATTCTGCATTGCGAAAAGAATATATAGATTGTGCAGAGAGAATTCAAAGCGTCGTCATGAATCTCAAAATCATGAGAGACCGGACTAAGAAACATTGTTCAGAATTTGTTCGTTTACAATGTTTCTTTCTTCTTTCAGTTAAAATGGCGCTATCTTTTTACTGTATATATTTTTTTCTGACTTTAAGTAATTTTGATTACTTTTTTCATGCAAAATATTAAGTAAATTTTATATAAATGAATTCTGTCTTCGAAATTCATTTTCATTGTTTGAGAAACGCGACGTATTTACACTGCGAATAAACGATTTTAAATATTTAGTATTTACACTGAGGATAAAAGAATTTAAGTAACGTTCTGTGACGTATGTATACTGTGGTTAAAAAGTATCCCATCATTTACTAGCGATATAATTACGTTCAAATGATAATACCAGGCGATGTACATGTAGTGATATCATTAGCTACAATTAAGTTACCACGATAAATCTAAAAGACCCAACATTTAATGTTGGATTGTGTGCTGAAATGTGAAATAATATTGAATTAAAGCGTCTAAATTAGTTAAGAGGTTTTAGTCCTTGCATCCGACTTGTAGTGCCTCCTCAAAATTACAGTGACTTTATAAGACCAGACTAAAATCAAAGGATGGCCTCAAGTTGTATACCATAAATGAGACAAACTTAGACTCTTTGATCCAAACAAAATATTCAGTAAAGATGCTGGAATACAGCTTGGGATAAATAAGTATGCAATACTGATTATGAAGAGAGGCCGGAAGGTAAACTCTGATGGCATAAAATTACTACAAGGCATCATTAGATAACTGTGGAATATTGAGAGGTACAGATATCTAGGAGTGCTGCAAAACGTTTGGATATATTTCTTTCTTTATTGCCCACAAGGGGCTAAACATAGAGGGGACAGACAAAGGGATTAAGTCAATTACATCGACCCCAGTTCGTAACCGGTACTTAATTTATCGACCCCGAAAGGATCAAAGGCAAAGTCGACCTTGGCGGAATTTGAACTCACAACGTAACAGCAGACGAAATGCGGCTACGCATTTCGCCCGACATGCTAACGTTTCTGCCAGCTCACCGCCTAGGATAATAGAAGGAAGAATGAGAGATGGAGTCACTAAAGAGTATAAGGAAGGTGCTAAAGAGAATTAGGAAGGTGCTGAAAACAAAATTAAATGACGTGAACATCATTAAAGCCATAAATATATAGGCTATGCTCCTATTGAGATACTCTGCTCTCTCCCTGAAATGAACAAAGGCCGAGGAAAAGAACTTGGATAAAAGAACTAGAAAGCTGCTCAGAATGCCCAGCACACTCCACCCTAAAAGTAATACCTATTTCTTTATTACCCACAAGGGGCTAAATACAGAGGGGACAAACAAGGACAGACATAGGTATTAAGTTGATTACATCGAACCCAGTGCGTAACTGGTACTTAATTTATCGACTCCGAAAGGATGAAAGGCAAAGTCGACCTCGGCGGAATTTAAACTCACAACGTAACGGCAGACGAAATACCTATTTCTTTATTACCCACAAGGGGCTAAACACAGAGGGGACAGACATAGGTATTAAGTCGATTACATCGACCCCAGTGCGTAACTGGTACTTTATCGACCCCGAAAGGATGAAAGGCAAAGTCGACCTCGGCGGAATTTGAACTCAGAACGTAACGGCAGACGAAATACCGCTAAGCATTTCGACCGGCGTGCTAACGTTTCTGCCAGCTCGCCCCTAAAAGTAATACCGACCGACTCTACTAACCTAGGTGGCAGAAAATTACTGAACGCAGGAGAAACTGCTAATGCTGCGATATTGGGTCTAAAAAACCACGTTGTGCAGAATAAAGAAAGAATACTATCGGCAGCCAGAAGTAACCCTCAAAACATACGATTTTCGAGTCGACTTGTGAGTGAATTTGGTGGGGAAGACTGTTGTGTAGAGATTGTACCTAAAAGCTACAGCCTTGCCACACATTGTATTACACTGATTCTGCTTGACAATAACGGTAAGCTACACGTCTCCTTGGCATGCTCAATTATTTACAATTTAAATCAAAAGATCCATGGCTAACACTACAAAATGTAACGTCTAAAGATGTGAAATTTTCTTTTAGGCTCAACCGAGTTCTAAATTTCGCTGATTTTTCTTTGTTATGCAATAATATTATGAAATCCACCACAAATTTACAAGTTACGATTATTTATAATAGAACGAATGAAAGAAAAAATTGTGTGAGAGTATTGCCTGTGTTATTGATAATAACGTTCATGGTTAAATCTTTCGCCTTGCATTTTTAAATATTATTATTATTATTATTATTTATTTGCGTATATGGATGCAAATCCCGTGCATGTTACCTTTCATCCTTTCGAGGTCGATAAAATAAGTACCAGTTGAGCACTGAGGTTGATGAAATCGACTAAACAATACCCTTTAAATAGCTGAATAAAAACGAAAAAAAATACAAAAAGGACACAGATCCTCATACAGATTCATAAAACCGGTTTTCCGGTTTCTTTGGCGTATATATTACGCACTTGGATGGGACAGCGGTCAGTCGCAGGTTTACTCATTTTTGCCAGTTGAGTTGATTGGAGCAACGTGGAATGAAGTGTTTTGCTTAAGAACAAAACGTACTGTCCGTTCCGGGAATCGAAATACAACTCTCTCTTTTACTCTTTTACTTGTTTCAGTCATTTGACTGCGGCCATGCTGGAGCGCCGCCTTTAGTCGAGCAAATCGACCCCGGGACTTATTCTTTGTAAGCGCAGTACTTATTCTATCGGTCTCTTTTGCCGAACCGCTAAGTGACGGGGACGTAAACACAGACACACAAACATATACACACACACTTATATATATATACATATATACGACAGGCTTCTTTCAGTTTCCGTCTACCAAATCCACTCACAAGGCATTGGTCGGCCCGGGGCTATAGCAGAAGACACTTGCCCAAGATGCCACGCAGTGGGACTGAACCCGGAACCAAGCTACTTACCACACAGCCACTCCTGGTGCAAAAATTCGAAAGAATTATTTGTTTATGTATATATACAAAAGGAGAGGGCTACGCCATGAATATTCCACTGAGAATTAAAGCATTGATACTACAGCATTATCACAGAAATTCTCCAATTCATTGCTACAGCTATGAAGTAGAAACTAATATCACTTAATTTATCGAAGGGTAAAAATATAAAAAAAAAATGAAGGAAGGATAAACAGAGGAGGTTTGAAAGGAGTTGTAAGCTAGAGTTGCTTCCCTTACACGAAATTAGCCCTGAATGAGTCGTTAATTAATCACTTTTCTTTTCTTGTTCGAAAGTTTTATCTTTTCTTTTATTTTTGTTTTATCTTGCAAAGTGTTTTGTTTTATATAATCACACTTTGACAATAAATATTTAAATTATATGGGAAATAAATCATTTTCATTCTGTGTAAAAATAAAAGAGAAAGAAAAAAAAAATGACTTTTACCCGAAAAAAGAAACAACTAAAAATATTCTAGCTCAAAAAAAGTATGCAAAAAATTTTCTATGACGACGACGATATTTATGAGAGAAGAGCCAAAAGTACAGTACAATGCTACAATGAATGCAAGGTTGATATCATCTGTGCTTTTATATAGGAGTGAGATCGTTAGATTTATCTAATGTTTCTTTCACAACAGAAGAAATACAGCTGTGTGACGAAATAACTGTTCATACAAAGGCATAAATTTATGTTTCGGTTCTTTTGTTTATAGCTATTATTTACGTCATCTTTTCTGTGAACGCACGTCGTCTAGTAGTCAGTGTTGAGCATACGACTATAAGATCGAAGATTCAAAGGCGGCGAGTTTGCAGAATCGTTAGCACGCCGGGCGAAATGCTTAGCGATAGTATTTCGTCTGTCGTTACGTTCCGAGTTCTAATTCCGCCGAGGTCGACTTTGCCTTTCATCCTTTCGGGGTCGATAAATTAAGTACCAGTTACGCACTAGGGTCGAAGTAATCGATTTAATTCGTTTGTCTGTCCTTGTTTGTTCCCTCTGTGTTTAGCCCCTTGTGGGTAATAAAGAAATAGGTATTTCGTCTGTCGTTACGTTTCGAGTTCTAATTCCGCCGAGGTCGACTTTGCCTTTCATCCTCTCGGGGTCGATAAATTAAGTACCAGTTACGCACTGGGGTCGATGTAATCGATTTAATTCGTTTGTCTGTCCTTGTTTATCCCCTCTATGTTTAGCCCCTTGTGGGTAATAAAGAAATAGGTATTTCGTCTGTCGTTACGTTCCGAGTTCTAATTCCGCCGAGGTCGACTTTGCCTTTCATCCTTTCGGGGTCGATAAATTAAGTACCAGTTACGCACTGGGGTCGATGTAATCGATTTAATTCGTTTGTCTGTCCTTGTTTGTCCCTTCTATGTTTAGCCCCTTGTGGGTAATAAAGAAATAGGTATTTCGTCTGTCGTTACGTTCCGAGTTCTAATTCCGCCGAGGTCGACTTTGCCTTTCATCCTTTCGGGGTCGATAAATTAAGTACCAGTTACGCACTGGGGTCGATGTAATCGATTTAATTCGTTTGTCTGTCCTTGTTTGTCCCTTCTATGTTTAGCCCCTTGTGGGTAATAAAGAAATAGGTATTTCGTCTGTCGTTACGTTCCGAGTTCGAATTTCGCCGAGGTCGACTTTGCCTTTCATCCTTTCGGGGTCGATAAATTAAGTACTAGTTACGCACTGGGGTCGATGTAATCGACTTAATCTGTTTCTCTGTCCTTGTTTGTGCCCTCTATGTTTAGCCCCTTGTGGGCAATAAAGAAATAATCGTTATCACTTCGGGCAAAATGCTTCGCGGCATTTCATCCGTCCTTACTTTTCGAGTTCAAATTCAGTCGACGTCGACGCTATCTTTCTTTTGGGGGTCGATAAAATAAATGCTAGTTGAACACTGGAGTCGATGTAATTGACTAGCCCCAGCCCACGAAATTACTGGTTTTGTGCCAAAATTAAAACCCCCTAGAATATATAAAAGCTACTAATTCGAGAATATTTCTCAATAAACATTAATGTTGTTTGCATGTTACTATGTATATATATATATATTATGTGTTTGCAGAAGCAAGTATGCACTCTCTCTCTCTCTCTCTCTCTCTCTCTCTCACACACACACACACACACACAAACGATATATATATATATAAGCTGAAGTTTTGCAAACTTTAATACCGAGTTACCCGTCCTCAAATTGAGAAAGATTATTGAAAATTGAAGATAAATTTATAGGGTGTTTGAATGAGATGACGAACATTGACTGGCTCACAAAATGTAAAGAAAAGAATCCAGAAATATCTTATTGGCCAATGGTACGTAACGGATAAACATTAGTAGAAATAAACATTAATAGAGATAAACGTTAGTAGAGAGATGAAAGTAACAATCAACAGGCAACTTCTTTGAGGCTTCCTTCTATATAATTTCATGTACACGCTATGGGCTGACTGAGGCTATAGAAAATAACATTTGCCCAAGATGGCACTCAACTAGATCGGACAAGGGACTATACATTCGGTCACACTCTTTCTACATACATACATACATACATACATACATAATACCAGATAAGCCACCCATAATGGGATACAACTCACCCAACAAGAACTCACTACTTGAACAAAACTTGATACAACTCACCCAACAAGAACTCACTACTTGAACAAAACTTGACTTAAACAAAACTTGCCTTAAACAGGATTCGAATAATCCTATCAGGTGGTGCTATTAAGTTAGACATGGCCTGGACCAATCTTTGGTCGAAACGTATCTAAGTTTATCTAAGTTTACATACCTATATACATGCATGTATACATACATACATACATACATGCATACATGCATACATACATACATACATACATGCATACATACATACATACATACACACATACATACATACATGCACACACACACACATACATACATACATACATACATACATACATACATACATACAAGCCAATTGCTGATTGCTCCTTCTTGTAAAAAGAGTGCCACTCCTTTATAGAACCTTGCACGACCATATGCCTGTGAGGGACTCTTCAGAACTTGTTCCAATCCGCAAGCACGTTCACAGATGTAGCACTTCAACTCACCTTATACTTACGCACGTACATACATACGTAAATACATACATACATACATACATACATACATACAAACATATATACATGCAAAAATACCCTGTTGTTGATGTTGAAAATTCCTATAAAGGAGTTTGGGATCAAGGCTAGAAACCGGCTCTTTCTCTATTGTCAAGAAATCTTGAAATGAATCTGAGCAATGGCTTACATACATATAAAATACATATACACCCACTCACTCAATGACTACCAATCTGGGTATATAGTTGTGTAGGCAGGATATATATATATATATATATATATATATATGGAAAGTTTATGAATGAAACAAAAGACGAAGACAGGTGATGTACAAAACAAATAGATGTATTAGTATAACGCTCAGGAATAGAAAAACTCTTTTTACGTTTTCTACAGAAAGGTACACAGAAAAAACAAGGAGAGAAACAAGGAGAGAAAAAAATGTGTGTAGTGGCTAACGATCTATCATGGCGTATATATATATATATATATATATATATATAATTAGACTCAGGTTAAGTTCGTTGTGGGTATCTTATATGCTCATCATAGATGTTCTCATTTAGAACATTTTGGCAAGAAAGTCATACCAATGAACGCGATACTTTATAAATGCCGCAAATACATCTCTTATAACTGTACTCCGTTCCGTAAAACCTTGTTAGTTATGTTGCAAATTCAACCAAGTATTTTTGGTGAAATTTTCTAAAATTATTTTTGCATAAAGACCTGTATAAACATCTATCAACGTTAGGTTTGTATTTCCAGGCAAGTCAATCTTTCGTATGGACAGCATTGTAAAATCGTATTAACTTCGACATATCTGGCGGCGGGTTTTGTTATCTTTCACACCGATGTAGTATACGCAACACATTTGATTTCGTAGCAGTCACTCGCAGCAACGATGTAGCTTTTATTGATCAGATATTTAAAGTTACTTTCTCTTTTAGCTTGGTGAAAATACCCACTATAATATAAGAGATGTACTGTATCAAATCGCAAGTTCTATTTATGTAGCTGACATATTGTAACAAACAGAACACTTACAAACGTCTGATCCTTTGAAGATGTGGTGTGTGTTGTTTCCCTTGTAGTTTACAATTTATTTAAACGAGATTAGCTGTTTCTGATATTCCATCATGTATCACAATACATTTCCTTAACTCTTCGGGCGTTACTTTTACATTTGCAAGTAAATATAATCATTTACGACTACGATTTAGAAAATGGTGACTGAAGTACAAAGTAAGACACTTATAAAATGAAGATTAACTTCCATGTAAACAAGAGGTTGGTATGTTCCTTTGGAGGCCGAAAAACTCGAAATCTTTGTGTTTTGTGACTCAGGGCGGCAAAAATTGAAATCCTTATAAACCAAGGCTATGGAAATGGCCTGGTTCTTTTAATTGCTTATTTAAAAAAAACGTGTGTAGATGACTGCATGACAAAATATCGTTGAATTCGTTCATTCATCCACCTTCTCCGCCCAGTATTCCAGGGAGGGTCGTGTGAGTAGTATCTTTAAGCTCCAAAACAGTGTCCTACCAGAAGCAATGGTCATGAGACTCTCCGGCTGGATACTCAAGCGTGACCAATTGAAACTATGCTATTATTCAACCATCTAATTCTTGATCTACCTATAGGTCTCCTGCCGGATGGCTATTTAACTGTGGTTCAAAGTTTATGATTCCTCGTAATCTATAAACAAAACTAATTGCAAATGGCAGCCATTTAAGACTGAAGAATAAACGAATCTAATAAACTTAATTTTTGAATATGTATTTATTTTTTCATATAAATGCATTGTGTCAAATACGGAAACACATTTCCAATTTAAAAAAAAAAATTAATTCAGAAATATCTCCTTCATCTGGAAGGAATTTTACATTAAGTTTACATTTTTGTACTTGCCTTTTAACATATCATTTGACTGCAGGTCAATAACTTTCAGTTGAAGTCTAACAGAAGTTCCTCGAAGATGCAGTCAAATAGATTTTGAAAGACTTTTGATACTTTGACATTTTCATAAAGATCTGTAAAACGTCACTGAAACTGTTGCTTCAAACTATTGTAAACATTTAGAGTGAATTCAAAAGGAAGTGATGTATTTGATTCTTGGTTGTATTTTTCACAGCAGGTAAAGTGATTGAAGTTAAGATGGGAGTGCAAAAAGGTTAATTCATGTCGAAAATCTTTCCCTGAAGAGGATATGTCGTTTACAATCACTTCGTAGTTCAAGTTTGAAATCGTTGAGATGCGACATTAAATCAGCCAACAAATTAAATAGCAGCTGAACACGATCTTTTAAAATTCATTTCCTATATGAATTGTCCTAGCAATTTGCCGTTGTTGTTGCGTTGTTGCTGTTGTTCTTTTTCTTGGAGGAGGTGGTGTTGTTTAACTCCATATCAAGATATTATCGAGAAGCCCTTTTCACACAATAGATGTTTTAAAGTCTCCTTTGAAATGATCCCTTTCTTTATGGCGAAGATGTGAACGGGTGATTCGAGGATATTTGGCTACCAATTCTAGCAAGTTGAGAGGTCTCGTAGACGCTCGTTCAGTGTTAGACTTGTTGACTACCTATTGTATTTTGCTTTTGCAGAAACTCCCTAAAATAATATTGTGAAACTCTAATGTGTATGGCATAGACGATACGGCTGCATAGTTGATAAGAAGCATAGACGATACGGCTGTGAATACTGTTGATTGAATCAACAGAAATGGCAAAGGAAACAAATTTGACTTCATCATATACTTCTCAGTGTTGTTCTATGTTGATTGAGTCACAAGGAATAAAGACCAATTAATCATGACAGATCCTAATAACTTAATAAGCCAATGAAAATCGAAGGTAGTCTACCATAGAAGGTAGAGTAGATTTACAATAAAAAAATATGTTATATGTTATGTCGAAAGTAGTTGTGAGGTGAGGTTGATTATTTATGATTGCTTGCAAATTCTATAATATAAAAACACTGTTATCTCGAAATGAAGAAAAAAAAACAAATTTGAAAACTTTTACACTTAAGCACTGAGTAAATACGAGTATTATAGTAATCAAGTATTTTAACAAAATATCAATAATTATAATTGACATTGAATATTCGTAGCCTAGTTATAAGAGGAAACATCTTTCATAACGATAATCAATCGTTACCCCTATGTATCATATGTACATACATGCATACACGTACTGTAAGTTTATATATGTGTATATTTGCGCACGTGTGTGCACATGCCTGTAGCTGGATGGTTGCGAAGAGGCTGCTTTGTCTGTGAAATATACATACATACACACAACCACACACACACACACGAACACATATTGGTATATAATATATTTTAGGATATTGTCCAGCTATCTCATTTTTGAGCTACCCTTAGGTCTTCTGCCTCTTGGCTTGGCTTGAAGAATCCATCTTGCAATTGTACCCTGCGAAACAATTCTAATCACATGTTCATACTACCTCTGAATATAGAGAGATAGCAGACCAGCTTGGAGAGAGACTCCCTGATATACAAGCTACGTACTCTGTCGAGTAACACTACATGAGAGAGTTCACGGAGGAACAGCATTTCGGCCGCTTGTATTCGCGATTGTACTCTTTCGGTCATTCTCCAACATTAATGACCAGTGATGAGGAAAGACACTAAAACCGAACTGTTACCTTTAAAGTTACCTTTAAGGCCCCGATTGTAGCAAAAAACTGCAATCTATAATTGGTACATATATCTAGAAATACAGAATACAAGAAGTATTACAGACAGGAGATGATATCAATCAAGAATTAAAACCAATTCAGAGACTCCAATTCGTTGAATATTAACTCTTAATTTACGTCGTAAAAGATTGCTAAGTTTCCAGGGAATTAAGTTTTTACCTTAGTATTAAAGTATATTTTTTCTCAATCAATATATCATTGCTTGAATGTTTCATCTTTTTTTTTAAAATTATTAATATTTCATATCATAATAACAATTCCGAGACTAAAATTTTATTTACATGAAAAAAAAAAACTATATGTATATTATTGTGATATAGAAAATAAATATTGAAAATTATGAATACTATAAAACTATAACTTCTTCAGTTCTTTTTTATTGTTTGCTCAGTATTTATTTCAGTCAATACATTCCTATGTCTGTGATCTGATATCTCTCATTCTCTTCTCACAATCTGCTTCTCCGTATATCTGCATATATCGCCTTCTCTTCCTCCCGCCTCTCTCTCTGTATACATATATCTTGCCTCCCATCTACAGTCCAAGTGTGTGGCACCTTGGGCAATATTTTCTACTATTGTCTTGGGATGACCAAAGCCTCGAGAATGGATTTAAACGGAAACTTAAAGAAGTCCGTCGTATATATGGAATAAGTACCTGGTTTTAAAATGTAAGTACTGGGATCGATTCCTTCGACTATAAATTCTTCAAGGCAATACCCCAGTATGGTCTAAGCAAGTAAAAGATAAAAGATGTATGTATGTATGTATGTATGTATGTATGTATGTATGTATGTATGTATGTATGTATGTATGTATGTATGTATGTATGTATGTATGTATGCATGTATGTATGTATGTATGTATGTATGTATGTATGTATGTATGTATGTATGTATGTATGTATGTATGCATGTATGTATATATGTTATTATTCAGTTTTATTTCAAGAGTTCTTGCCAACAGAGAAAGAGCCGATATCTAATCTAGATCCAATGCTCCTTCATTGGAATTTCAACAACCTCAACAGGGCATTTTTGTATGTATGTATATATACAGATTTGTATGTTTTGCTTTATGTATGCATTCTCATGCGTATAGTTGCATGTCTAGACATGCTCATATATACTTAAATTATTAACTTCTGGAAAGTTTTACAGATTTTTACAGTTCCAGTGATGAATTTGATCTATTGTCTTCGAATTAGCTTTCTCCTTTCTGGTTTTGAGAAGCCTAATTCCTCAAGATTGGTATTTAGGCAGTGTGTTTCATATCCCAGAGCCCCAATAATTACAGGTATAAACCTGAACTTGCATTGGTGTTCTCTTTTCCACTAATCTTCAGCTTTATGTTAACATCCGCTGGGCAGCTAATTTCCAGAACTCTGCACAGTTTCTCTCCTCAATCCCAAATCATTGAGATATGTATGTATGTATGTATGTATGTATGTATGTATGTATGTATGTATGTATGTATGTATGTATGTATGTATGCATGTATGTATGTATGTATGTATGTATATATGTATGTATGTATATATGTATGTATGTTTCTATGTATGCAGGTATGTATGTATGTATGTATGTATATACGTATGTACGTACGTATGCATGTATGTATGTATGTATGTATGTATATATATGTATGTATGTATGTATATATGTATGTATGTATCTATGTATGCAGGCATGTATGTATGTATGTATATACGTATGTACGTACGTATGCATGTATGTATGTATGTATGTATGTATGTATGTATGTATATATGTATGTATGTATATATGTATGTATGTATCTATGTATGCAGGCATGTATGTATGTATGTATGTATATACGTATGTACGTACGTATGCATATATATATGTATGTATGTATGTATGTATGTATGTATGTATGTATGTATGCATGTATGTATATATGTATGTATGTATGTGTGAGTGTGATTATGTATGTATGTATTATGTGCAAGTTTATACACACCCAAATGATTTTGAATGCAAGGTATTTATAGCGTTTTAATAAATCTTGCTCTGATAAGTTAAATTTTTCACTACAGCTCTAAAGAAATTGTATGCCTATTTAAAATATACACCGTACATCCTAAATTATCCATAAATTGCCGTACGGTGCTGATTTCATGGTTTTATAAGTTTGTAATTTTTGCAGAAAGACAGCAATTTTGAGAGGACGGGACAAGCCAATTTACATCGGCTCCGCCAGTACTTCACTACTATTTCATCTTATTGATCGCAAAAGAATTGAAGGCAAAGTTTACCTCGTGTGAGGTTCAGCTCGGAACGTTGAACCGGAAGAAAATAACGTTAAGTGTTCTTACCGACGCGCTAACGACACCAACTTGGTGTTAGGTTTTCCAGATTGGAAAAAATATTACACACACACACACACACAAACACACACACATACACACGAACACACACACACACGAACACACGTCTGTGTTTCTGTGTATGTATTATGCGTATTATGTCGCGTATTTATTTCCCAACCCAAAATGTCAATATGAAAAGTTACCGCTGATTGCAAAATGGTTGGTGACAGTGAAACAATGACATTAAAAAGAAATATTTATTAGCAACAGAATCAGTATTAATAATACTGAGAGATAATAGTTACTCCCACTTAAAACTTGGATGTTCTGATAGAACAAACTATACTGTGATAGATTCCATAAGATACACTCTCATATTGGCTTTTGGTGCAAAGTGCACTGTTGTTTATATCGCCAGCGGGGAGATGAATTTAAAGTTTAAGTTTTCAATTTTTCAACAATTCTTTTAATCTTATTCGTAGTCACCAATGTATAACTCACAGAAATTTTCAAAAATAAACAATTTTCAAAAATAATACTCTTTTACTCTTTTATTTGTATCAGTCATTTGACTGCGGCCATGCAGGAGCACCGCCTTTAGTCGAGGAAATCGACCCCCAGGACTTATTCTTTGTAAGTTTAGTACTTATTCTATCGGTCTCTTTTGCCGAACCGCTAAGTTACGGGGACGTAAACACACCAGCATCGGTAGTCAAGCGATGTTGGGGGGACACACACAGACACACAAACACACACACACATATATATATACATATATACGACGGGCTTCTTTCAGTTTCCGTCTACCAAATCCACTCACAAGGCATTGGTCGGCCCGAGGCTATAGTAGAAGACACGTGCCCAAGGTGCCACGCAGTGGGACTGAATCCGGAACCATGTGGCTGGTAAGCAAGCTACTTACCACACAGACACTCCTGCGCCTAATCCCAAAATTGGAAGTTCTGCAGTAGCAGTTTTGAGATGTAGGACTGCACTATACAATGAATCATTACCTCCTCAAGGTTATGTACTATATAATTGGGGGCAACCGGCAACCTGGTTGCGATTTCTAGGGGTCAAACGATTACTTAGAGGCTTCCTTACTAAGTAATTCCAGTAGACAAATCCACGTTACTTCGTCTCTGCCAAAACATTGTCTTCAAGCATTTATGTCTCCAGTATAAGATATATATCTTTTATCTTTTTCAGTCATTGAACTTTGGCCATGCTGGGGCAAGCTTCGAAGGGATCACTTGAGCAATTCGACATCAGTAAATAAATTTTTAAGCCTGGCACTTATTCTATCTGTCACTTTTAGCGAACTGCTACTGGACGAAAACTAAACAAATCAACACCACTGATTTGTGGACAGACATAAACACAAAGACACTCAACACTCATACCTACACATACATTAATACATGCACACACACGCACGCACACACATCTATTTATCTATCTATCTATCTATCTATCTATCTATCTATCTATCTATCTATCTATCTATCTATCTATCTATCTATCTATCTATCTATCTATCTATCTGTCTGTCTGTCTGTCTGTCTGTCTGCCTGCCTCTCTGCCTGTCTGTCTGTCTGTCTGTCTGTCTGTCTGTCTGACCGCCGTGCCTTGTCCCGATCCTAGCATCACCAAACTGGGATGCATAATCTTCCGCTTTTCGTGGAAGGGAAGCTTACCGATGGTAAGGGATCCATTTGCTGTCATCACCCGCAAAATGGAGGGCTGGGCGTGCCGTGGTTGATGATGCGCATCCATGCGCTGAGACTATGATATGTCCGGCGCTTCATAGACGACGGTGAACAAGGCGTGGTCGCTGTTTATGAGGCACGCTTTCCCGCAGCTCGTTTCTTTGACCGAACTGCAGTCGTTGATCAGAGATCGAGGCTAGGCGAATGGCGCCGCGAGTGCCGTCTTGCTTTCAAGCAACTCTGTCGTCCAGGACCAAACTTCAATTCCACGAAGGTGTTCTATAGAGGATCAGTGGAGGGGAGGTGCGACGACGTTCTCGAGGAGAATATGGGCGTCGACAAGGAACACCTGACCCGCTTGTTCAGGACAAATTTTGGGCCGGGACCTATGGACAATCATCAGAGATCCCTGGCCTGGCAGTGCTATCGGGAAGCATTTCCCGTTCGGGATAAGCTCTATAGGCATGGTTCAAGATACATTGGACCGACTTGTCCGAGATGCAGTCGGAGCGACGAAACCGTTCTGCACGCACTCGTGCAGTGTCCAACCATTTCGGACCTGTGGCTTTATGCCGAACGGCTGCTGTCACGTGTGGGACGAATTCGGTTATCGGCCGAGTCTATCGTGAAAATTGTACCACCACCTTCCCTTAACCGGGAAGGCAAGGCAGTTTTCATCGTACTGGTGGCCATGGTGAAAGAATGTGTGTGGTGAACTCGAACGAAAGGTTTAGAGACAAACATTTTCCTCTCTGGCCAATCGCTCATCAACTTTTTCAAGTACCACTTGAAAAGGGTAGGTGAGAATAGAGAGGCAAGTTTTGTCTCATGAAAAATTCAATAAAAGGGGGGTAAATGTAGCAAAGATGGTATGCGCGAATGACGAAATCACTTTGAGCATAATCCTGTAAATTCAAAGAGAGAGAGAGAGAGAGGAGAGAGAGAGAGAGAGAGGAGAGAGAGAGAGAGGAGAGAGAGAGAGAGAGAGAGAGAGAGACAGAGAGACAGAGAGACAGAGAGACAGAGAGAGAGAGAGCGCTTTACTCTTATGTGCTTTCCCTCCCTGCCTGAGGTTACCGTGGTCCTTTTCGTCGGCTTTTTCTTTCTACGGATAAACCTAATCTGTTTTTTACATTTTAACTCTGTTCCGTGATACATGATCCCTTTTGATCGGAATTTTTTCCTCTTTTTTCTATTTTCCTCTTCCTTTTTTCTTTCGAAAAGCTCTACATTGTATTTGTCCCCTCTGTGTTCGTCTGTGTGTAATAAGGATATCTATCTATCTATCTATCTATCTATCTATCTATCTATCTATCTATCTATCTATCTATCTATCTGTCTGTCTGTCTGTCTGTCTGTCTGTCTGTCTGTCTGTGCCTGCGTGTGTGCGTACGTGCGCGTGTGACGGGCGATTTTCGAGTTTTGTCTCCCCAAATCCACTCACAAGCTATTTAGTCTACTCGGTATTACAGAAGAAGGCACATGCCCAACGGAGCTGCGCACTGAACCCAAGATCTCATGTTCGGGAAGTTAGCGTCATAACTACACAGCCACACAAGCGCTTTCATATATCGTATGGTTTTTCGAAATGCCGCTTCGCATTCCTTAGGTCTTCATATTTCTCTCTCTCAACGTCTTTCCTTCTCTTTGTTTCCTGTCCTCTCTGTCTTACTCGCTGTCTCCCTGTCTCTGTCTCTCTCTCTCTCCTTCTTTTCGTCACATGTCTCAAAATAATTCATCACCGCATAGCTTCATCTCTTTGGGATACATCATAGTTGTCTAGCATTTCAGTATCTCATGCTTAAAATTCAATTTAGCTAAATTTTCAAATTTCATATTTGTATAATAAACAACAGTGAAAATCTTTTGACAATTTTTCTTCACACGCTCATAGATACTATTATAGTACTCATCCTTTTTCTTGTTTTGCTGTTGTGTAGTTATTATTGCTGTTAATGGCGTTAACGATGACGACGATGACAACTGAGTTATTGATGAAACAATTGCAGTTGGTGCTGCTGCTGCTGTTGTTGTTGTTGTTGTCCTTGAAATTCCTTACGTGTGTTGTTGTGCACAGAATATCGTTATGATTTCATAGAATTTTTTTGAGTTTAATCCATTTCTGAAAATTCTCCAGAGTTAAGAGTGTAGCTAAGAGAATCTTCAACAATAACAGAATTTACTAGACAGAAGCATGTACTCCATTCACATTTAACATGTTGAAAAAAAACCTCTTTCTACTTAATGCGTGTGTAGGTGTGTATTGATATATATGTATATATATGTATGTAATACGTTTTTATGAGAATGAATGTATATAATTGACAATATATTCTTAAACACATCTTCACATACATGTGCCTTTATCTATCTATCTATCTATCTATCTATCTATTTATCTATCTATCTATCTATCTATCTATCTATCTATCTATCTATCTATCTATCTATCTATCTATCTATCTATCTATCTATCTATCTATCTATCTATCTGTTTGTCATTTTGTCTGTCTGTCTCTCTTACTCTCTCTCTGTGTATAAATATGTATATATATATATATATATATATATATATATATATATATATATATAATATATATATATATACATACATACACACATACACATATATATATATGTTTCTATAGATGTATGTATGTAATATCTCTCTCTCTCTCTCTCTATATATATATATATATATACATATAGTTACGTTTGTACACATACAGACACATACACACATTCATTTATGTATTTATTTGATATTTACGTTTAAGAAACCATTCACACTCTAAGCTTGAACAGATCATACGTATATAGGTGTGCATATACATAATACATACATACATACATAATACATACATACAAACATACATATATATGTATATCTCTCTCTCTATCTATCTATCTATCAATATATATATATATATATAATATATATATATATATATATACATTTCTCTTCACATGTAATGCGTACACAGACAACCACATTAAATGACAGAGTCGGATATAATGAGACAAGACTGTCAGAAAGAGTGATATACTAAGACGTAATTCACCAAGTCATTGTTTAGTTTCGTGGTCTATTTTTTGAAATGACAGATGCAAAAATAACAAGGGTTAGAAAAAGAGAATCATTGTGAAGAAAAAACAAAGAAGATAGGAAAATATAGCAGCAGAAAAGAAGATGATAATTTTTTTTGTAAAAAATATATTGCAGTTATCAGATTCCATTACATTTATAATATATATGACAGCAAACGATAGTGTTGTATTGTGATACCTATGTATCTGTCTATTCAATTTATCATTGTATGTATCTGTGTTTGCGTACGTGTATTTCGATCAATGGCTCTTATTCGTGTTTTTTCGCAATCTGTGTAGCAGTACATTTCTCTCCGTCTTACTATTCACACGTATACACGCATACTACGTATACAATTCCTTACACACACATACACACATATCTCAGTACAATACAAACTACAATATAATCCAATACACAGTTGCATGCATATAATCCCAATGCAATATATGTGTGTATGATACACACACACACTCACACACACACACGGACGCACACGGACGCACACGGACGCACACACACACGCACACATATGTGTGATATTCACACATAAACGTTTGTTTGTGTATGTGCGTGTGTGTGTGTGTGCATGTGCTTGTGTATGTATGTGTAATTTGCATAACTACCGAACTGGTCACGCATAGAGATATACTTATAAGTGCGTACACACACACACACACACACATGCACGCGCGCACGCACACACACACACACACACACACACACACACACACATTACAACGGCCATCACTCAGATTCGATTGCGATTTAGTAGTGTGAAGGCGCATGGCTCAGTGGTTAGAGTGTTGGGCTCCCAATCATAAAGTAGCGAGTTCGATTTCTAGACCGGGCTGTGTGTTGTGTTCTTGAGCAAGACACTTTATTTCACGTTGCTTCAGTTCACTCAGCTGTAGAAATAAGTTGCGACCTCACTAGTGCCAAGCTGTATCGGTCTTTGCATTTCCCTTGGTTAACATCAGTGGTGTGGAGAGGGGAGACTGGTATGCATGGGCAATTGGTGGTCTTCCATATACAACCTCGCCCGAACTTGTGGCTTGGAGGGGAACTTTCTAGGTGCAATCCCATGGTCATTCATGACCGAAGAGGATCTTTACCCTTTTACTCACGGATTTTTGTCAGTGAACAGGTCGCGGTCTTAAAGCGACGAAAATATTTTGACAAATTAAACTTAAATGTTGAAGTGAATCGAACGGCTTTTGTGTGTTTCTTAAATGGCTTACAAACACCTTTCACGCTGCAATTGTTTTCGTTTCAGCACACAATGTCAGATCAAATCACTTGCTATGCAAATACATTTCCGTAATATATACTATGTACATTTGTTAAAGGTTTTTGGTCCTGAACAGCTGTAGACGTGGGATCAAGCCATGGGATCAAACTCGAACCTTACGAGTTTGATCCCAGGCCTGGAGGAATAGACAGTTACACAATCCCTCGGTTGATAATACTTTCATTTGAGTTGGGAGGATTATTATGAAGTGTAGTATCTTACTGAAGGACGCATCGCGTTACCCGGTCAAGAAATCGAACACAACTCCATGATCGTTGGTGAAACACACTAACAACACAGGCAATCGGTGTCAACATCTTCGCAATTTTTTAATTAATTTCTCTTTCTCTCTCTCTCTCTCTCTCTCTCTCTCTCTCTTTCTCTTTCTCTCTCTCTCTGTCTCTCTATATATCTCTTTGCCTCCCTTGCTCTTTCCCTGTACACACACTTACGCGAGAACGTACAGACACAGGCACAGGTACACGCACAAAATACTTCCATGATTCACCGTGATTTCTTTTTGCCTTCAATGAGATTTCTTTTGCCTTCAATAAAGATTTAAAATTTTTCGAAATTTCTATTGGGGAATTCAATACATTTTTATCTTTTATTTCATGAAAAACTGTTGCCAACATCTCATTTGTTTTTTTGTTTAGTAGGTTTTGTTGGCTATTGGAACAACTAAACGGATGATGGAAAATAGTGTATATATATTTGTATATATTATTTTTCTGTTATCGAATCGTTAGAGCGTCAGAAGATGTCTTTCAGTATTAGTTCTATTTACACTCTGAGTTCATATCCCGCCGAGTCCGACTTTACCGTTCAACCATTTGGAGTCATCTTCGTTTGTATGGCGGCTTGGGCATGTCATGGCTTTTTATGCGCAGACACGCACTCAGTGATTTCTAGAAGGTGAACGTGTGTGGTCTCCGTTTGCAAGACACGCCTTTCCGCAGTTGGTATGTTTGAAGGAGCTGCAATCCTGGATAAAGGATTGGCTGGGACTGGGCGGCTGGCACTTAGTATGTCATCAAGCACTCACTGTCCTCTAGAAGTCGGGCAATAGAATCGGTAGATGTTCCACTTGAGATATTTACAGATGATTAGTAGCGGGGAAGTGCGACGACGTCCTCGGGGAGACCCTAGTCTATTACGGTCGGCGGCTGTTATGGATAATTTCCAGATGTCTTTGGTCTGGCAGTGCTACCGGTTCGAGATAAACTCTGCCGGCACGGATGTGATATCAGACGGGCTTGTCCGAGGTGCTCACAGAGCGACGAAACCGTTCCGCATGCATTCGTTCAGTATTCAGACATTGCTGACTTGTGGAGTTATGCCGAACAGCTGCTGTCGTGCAGAGGACAAGTCCGTCTGTCAGCCGAGTCCATAATGATGATTGCCCCGCAGCACTCCTTTTATCGAGCTGGCAAGGCACTTTTCCTTTGTTTGGTGGCTGTGGCGAAAGAAATTATCTGGTGGACGAGGCTTAAAGCAATGAGGACAGAAACATTCCTCTTTGGTAAAGCCCTCATCGAGTGAAACTTGAAAAGAAAAGTGAGGGCGGAAAGGCAAGTGCAGTCCTCGAGTGAATTTGTGAAAAGGACGGTGAAAGTTGCAAAAATGGCAAGAGTGGGTGGTACTATTGTGAGTCGGTAGAAAGAAGTTGGAGATTGCTCTTGTCCTTGGTATTTAGGGTGATCTTGAATGGTGGGGTTCGTTGATTATCACTAGAGGTTCTCCTGCATCAGCAAGACCCCTTCACAATCACTTCCCCTCTTTATCTAGTGTCGTATACTACGTATACTTCCCTTCTAATGTATACCATGTATTTTTTTTTATTTTATCATTCCATTATATGTAAACTTCCACACATTATGTCTGTCTTTGTATTATTCCCCTCATTCTTCCCTCTGGGGGCAAATAATTGAAATTATTATTGTTATTATCATCATTATTATTATTATTATATTATTATTATTATTATTATTATTATTATTATTATATTATTATTCTATGTTTGACTTTTGCTTTATATTTGTACAAGTTGGCTCCAAGTCTCACCCAGAGACCTCAAGAGACAACAGGTTGAAAGTTCATGTTGTTGTTATGCCTAGTGTGCCATATTTATTTTTTTTGGGAGGGGGTGTTGTACTAATGAATGTCTAAAAAAAAAAATTTTTCTATTTTAAAACCGAAAATTATGTTTGTTTTAAACCTTGAGATTACATAGAAAGTATTTTGCGTAGGATATGAGCAGTTCCCATGAGCACCATCTTTTGAATTTCTGCCATTTTTGGGTTTCCTGGTATCTGAGTTAGGTAGCTATCAGCCCCTTGTGCTATCATTCCCAGGATACCTATGACAACAGGTATTGTTTTAGTCTTCAGGTTCCACATTTTGCTGATTTCTATTTCAAGATCTTTATATTTGCTCAGTTTTTGGTAGGTCTTGACAGATACGTTTATATCGATCGGGACAGTTATATCAATGAGGAGGCATGGGGCAAATCCAGGTTTTTGCAAATTACCCAGTGAATATATTGTGCAGCTCTATCATGCCTGTTGAGGTACTCTGTAGGCGCTAGAAGACTGCATTTGGAGACAACATGATCAATGGTTTCATTTTGTTGTCGGCATACACGACATGTTGGGCTACTGCCGTTCTTTAATATGTTGGCCTGGTAGTTTCTTGTTGGTAGGCATTGATCTTGAGCTGCTATGATAAACCCCTCTGTTTCAGATTTTAAGCCAGAGGCCATTAGCCATTGATGGGTCAGGGCTTTGTCAACATCTGCATTATTTGCTCTCTTTGGGTATTTACCATAGAGATGTTTTTCTTGCCATTTATCATTCAGAATCTAAGGCCGCAGATTTAGCACGGGTTTTCATGCGCTTAGCTTTTTCTGTGCCTGTTTCTTGTATGTTTATCTCTAATTCCGAAATTTGTTGTATTCGAATTCACTTAGATATTCCTTTGCCTGTTTTGTTACTGAGTATGATGCTTTCTTGTTTTAACATCCAGTCCTCAGAGTTTTTCAGGTAGGTGTCTAGGCCAATTGTAGCAATCTTCATTGTTATTGCTAGTTGTAAAAGTCCACGACCTCCCTCTTTTCTTGGCAGATAAAGTCGTTCTGTATCTGCCTTAGGGTGGTGCATTCTATGCATTGTCAACAGTTTTCGTATTTTTCTGTCAAGATTACTTATTTCATTATTATTATTATTATTATTATTATTATTATTATTATTATTATTATTATTATTATTATTATTATATTATTATTATTATTATTATTGTTATTATTATTGAGTGAGAGACTAGTGCATGCCATCAAAGTGACACTGGGGTAAAATATACGAAGCCCAGTATACTCATCATGACTACCCATCTGATAAGGGTACACCAGGCACATGCATCACAACCATATGCGCGCAACATGGTGATCTCATATCAAGATAAACAGCACAAGACCTTGTAGTGGGGTCCAGTTAGAAGTTTCTTCTGGTCGTGTAACCCATCCCGCTCAAAAGGTCCCTGAATAAGGGTTGTTTAAGGATGTTGAACGAAACACCCATGTTTCCAGAGATGAATTATTCAACCCCCAAAGAATCCCTCTCAGCACATGACTATGATGCTCCCCCACTTCTTTTGCTCGTGATCAGAGATGCACATATCGTCAGCCACTAAGGGACATGCTCAAATGGTTATGGTCAAATAACTGACACGCAAAACTGTGGTATTGAACAGAATATTTGTTGTAGCCCATGTTTTATACCAAAACAAAAAACAATTTACATGATAACACTTCCAATCAGTTAAGATCAGAAGCCACGAGAGCCACTGCCTGGTACTGCATCAGGGCATTATTATTATTATTATTATTATTATTATTATTATTATTATTATTATTATTATTATTATTATTATTATTATTATCATTATTATTATTATTATTATTATTAAGGCGGCGAGCTGGCAGAAACGTTAGCACGCCGGGCGAATTGCGTAACGTATTTCGCTTGCCGCTACGTTCTGAGTTCAAATTCCGCCGAGGTCGCCTTTGCCTTTCATCCTTTCGGGGTCGATTAAATAAGTACCAGTTACGCACTGGGGTCGATATAATCGACTTAATCCGTTTGTCAGTCCTTGTTTGTCCTCTCTGTGTTTAGCCCCTTGTGGGTAGTAAAAAAATAGGTATTTCGTCTGCTGCTACGTTCTGAGTTGAAATTCCGCCGAGGTCGACTTTGCCTTTCATCCTTTCCGGGTCGATAAATTAAGTACCAGTGAAAAACAGGGGTCGATGTAATCGACTAATCCCCTCCCACCAAATTTCAGGCCTTGTGCCTATAGTAGAAATTATTATTATTATTATTATTATTATTCCTTCGTAACACAGTGTAGGTAAAAATGCACCGGAGTCTAGTCTTCTGTCAAGTCACAACAAGGACTTCAGACAGATAAAGCTTTCCTGAAGGTGTGAGATGTGCCCAATAAGGCTACTTTACGCAAGACACCAACCTTGCATGGGATTTCCAGTTGCCTTAAGAAGTCTTGAAGTTTCAATGGGATTGAGTCCAACGCTCCGGTCACCACTGATATCACTTTTACATTACCCTATCGCATTCCATACAGTCTTGCCATTTCCACTTTCAGATCGGAGTACTTGGTGATTTTTTCAACCTCTTTACTTACAACGTTCATGCCATTTGGTATGACTACATCAGTGACCGGACAGTATTTGTCTCTTTTACTCAATAGGACAATATCTGGCCGACGGTGTTCGATTACACGATCCGTCTGAAGATCATAATCCCAGAGTACCGTTACTTTTCCATCCTCCTGCATAACTTTACTTGGTACATGCTCCTATCATTTCTCTGTTACTTCATATTGATATTTACGGCATAAGAGCCAATGAAGATACACATACATTTTATCGTGGCGGCGCTTGTACTCTTTTTGTGCAAGGCTCTCACATCCACTTATCAAGTGGGTCACATTTTCCGTACTTTTCCCACTTCTGGGTGTCAGAAGTTTTATAGATGTTATACTTCACTGAATTGGTAGCGAGAGCCTGGTATTGTGCAGCAATGATTAGGCTTTCGGTGGTATGCTTCAAATCATGCCAACGATGCCCTATTATCCTTAACGTCTTGTGTATTCCTTTCAAACTGTCCATGCATTCTCATTTCAAGGAGGTCTTCATTTCTCTTCCCAGCTCTTTGGTTAAACTCTTCCTTGCCCATCATTTCACCTGCATTTACACCCATATCTTTCGTGGTATATTGCAGCAGGTCTTCATCACTATTTATCAAATACTCGGCAAGCGTTCTCCTTTCACTGCTTATTCAACAGTCTATACTAATTAGTCTCCTGCCACCGTCCTTTCTATCCATATACAGTCTGTTCACGTTTGCTTTAGCGTGTAGCGCCACATGCAGCGTCATCAACTTCCTCGTCCTCCTATCCAGTGTTGATATTTCCTCAATGTTGTTGTTGTTGTTGTTGTTATTGTTGTTGTTGTTGTTGTTGTTGTTGTTCTTCTTCTTCTTCTTCTTCTTCTTCTTATTCTTCTTCTTCTCCTTCTTCTTCTTCTTCTTCTTGCTTCTTCTTCTTCTTTGTTGTTGTTGTTGTTCTTCTTCTTCTTGCTTCTTCTACTTCTTCTTGCTTCTTCTTCTTCTTCTTCTTTTCTTCTTCTTCTTCTTCTTCTTCTTCTTTTCTTCTTCTTTTTCTTCTTCTTCTTCTTCTTCTTCTTCTTTTTCTTCTTCTTCTTCTTCTTCTTCTTCTTCTTCTTCTCATTATTATCATCATGGATATAGTTATAATGAATATTGTTATAATGACAATAATAAAAGAACAAACTTAGAATTTTCTTTGCTGTTTATTTCTCCGTTGCGACCATGTTATATAGCAATCAAATACTAGGTTGATTAAATCTGTTCTATCCATATCTTAAAATCTCCAGGCTGTGAGCCAATATAATTTTATGTTGAGTTTGTTACTCGTATATGATTTTTATATAACTTTTAGTAGAAAAAAAAAAACAAGAAGCAAAAACAAACTAGGCATTGCTTGTCAAGTCTTCGCGGTTTGCATTCAATGTTTCGAAAAAAAAATATGATTAGTAGTGGCCAAAATCGCGTGACCCGTCGCAATATTCGTACTAGTAAGCTAACTTAAAAGCATTTACAATAGTATCCTTTTTGATGTGAAATACTTCGTGATTTAAGATTCGAGATTAGCAAATTTAATCTGATTTTGTGTAGGCATAGTAAAGTATTCACAATTCAGGGGACTCTTGATGTGTAGCGAATCAAGTGTCTATTGATTATATATATAGATTATCGGTTAGAATTGATCAACAGGTAGAATTAAGTGTATTTAGGGCGACGAACTGGCAGAAACGTTAGCACGCTGGGCGAAATGCTTTGCGGTATTTCGTCTAGCGCTACGTTCTGAGTTCAAATTCCGCCGAGGTCGACTTTGCCTTTCATCCTTTCGAGGTCGATAAATTAAGTACCAGTTACACACTGGGGTCGATATAATCGACTTAATCCCCTTGTCTGACCTTGTTTGTTACCTCTGTGTTTAGCCCCTTGTGGGTAGTAAAGAAATAGGTAGAATTAAGTATATTGTATGATTATATGATTAAATCCTCCGTTGATATTGCAAGTGAAGATGTTGTCTTGCAGGTCTCATAGAATAGTTCAAATTATGGAGATTTAGCTGTCGTAGACGTATGTTGGCTAGAATTCACCATAGTAATGGTTAGTTTAACATTTATTTCTCTAGTGAATTCAAATAATCAATAAGCTTATTAAGGTGGACTTTTGAGTCCCTGGAGTTGTTATTAACAATTTAGAGACGACATTTAAGACTTGATTGATTTTCTGGTTATATTCGCTGAAATTTAGAATGATAGGTGTTTTAACATTAATCGTCTTTTTTTTTATATCTTGATGTCCCTGTTGTTATAAACATATTTTAAGTGCTATGAATATCTTTAACGCTGTCACTTCGATGAAGTCTATATTTTTTGGAACCGTTTCTGTTACATTACTGACAACAACGTACGTCAATCCGCGTATAAGCCTTAATTTAAGTCTCGTAGGATTGAATGCGAAAGCTTGTTTCAATGCTAATATTGTATAAATGAGATATGTTAATTGTTCTAAGTCGTCGAATATTACAGAAATATACGACCAACTGAGCAATCGTAACTGAACATCTAGAATACATACTTAATAACTTAAACGCAGGCACAGACACATTTTACTCGTCGCACTATTGGCAGCAGATTCACTGCTTGTCTCTTTAATATGTATTTCACATTTTCAGTCGTAATTACTTCTTTGACAGGAGTGGCTGTGTGGTAAGTAGCTTGCTAACCAGCCACATGGGTCCGGGTTCAGTCCCACTGCGTGGCATCTTGGGCAAGTGTCTTCTGCTATAGGCCCGGGCCGACCAATGTCTTGTGAGTGGATTTGGTAGACGGAAACTGAAAGAAACCTGTCATCGCCATGTTGATTTGCTAGCCTCTGCACGCATTTTTTTTCTCTCCTTGTTTCTTTCTGTGTTTCTTTTCTGTGTATCTTTCTGTTGAAGAGCGTAGGCTCGAAACGTAAAAGACTTGTTTTATTTATATTCCTGAGCGCTATACTAATACATTTGTTTGTTTGTACTCCACCTGCCTTCGTCTTTTGTTTATTTTCATAAAGCTTCCCGTTATATGTATATATATATATATGTATGTGTGTGTGTTTGTGTGTTTGTCCCCCTAGCATTGCTTGACACCGATGCCGGTGTGTTTACGTCCCCGTCACTTAGCGGTTCGGCAAAAAGAGACCGATAGAATAAGTACTGGGCTTACAAAGAATAAGTCCCGGGGGCGATTTGCTCGACTAAAGGCGGTGCTCCAGCATGGCCGCAGTCAAATGACTGAAACAAGTAAAAGAGTAAAAGAGTAACATATTTCTACGATGTTGGATGACCTTAGGACAATTGATACGTCTTACTTTTCCATACCGTCTACATGTTCTCGCATTGAAACAAGTATTCCGTTTTGATTTTACAGAACCTAAATAGAATTAGAGTATGGTTTGTGTGCAGATGAACAAACGTTGTTCTCAGGAATATGATAAAAATAAATATAGAAAACCCCGTCTTTAGCAGGGATGAAAGTGGTACAACGTTTCTTCAAATATTGACCAACTCAAGCATATACACCCCATCATCTAACCTCCACGCAAATACATACTCACACACTCACACACATGCACATATAAACACCCCCATACATACATCTATAAGAAAATTTGTGATTCGAAGACCGAGGAGACAAGAATCTCCAAGATGGCTCTATGCGAGTTAAATGACCAGATATTTTATTTATTTCTTACATTATCGGGCGATTACTGTTTCAATCTCATTCTGAGATTTAATTATGCTTACTGTTCGTTTTTCGACATCAGTGGCAGACGCCACTAGAAAAACTTATATATATTTGCAAAGCAGCCTTCACTTTCATCGCGACCTAGTGGTTACCGCCCGTTGACGAGGGACAACAATCCCGAAACTAGTTCGAGCGTATCACTCAGGCTTGCGAGGAAGGGATGGCCTCCCTTTGCAAATACTCCAAGGACACTGATATTGTGTCTAAAGCCAGCTAGAGACGACGATCTCTTGGGGCTATAAAGCTACAGTAACACCCCCCTCCCCAATGTGGTTAGCCATGATAAGATGGCTTCTATACTTTACATTATAGATTTAATGCTTTGGCAAAAAGCTTCTGCTTTCGCTAACACATTTTAGGTCAGTCTCGTGACTCCGCCACCAGTACTGGGTACTTCATAAGTACAGCTCTCCTAATATTTTCTTATCAACACACACACACACACACATACATTCAAATTTCACAATACTTGGATTTATAAAATGTAATAAATGACTTTAGGGAAAAAAAATTAAGCTTCAATATAGAAATCGGTTTGTAAAATCAGTTTGCCGATACTTTATTTTAGAGTGACAGGTTTTATAAGAAAACTAGCAGTATCGCCCGGCGTTGCTCGGGTTTGTAAGGGAAATAACTATAAAGCATTTTTAGAGAGTTATAGCCAAAAAATGGAAAAAAAATTATGGTAAATTTTTTTTAGTTAAAAAGGTCGAGTTGCGTCCCCTAGACAGTCTGTGGTTTGTGTTTCTGATTCTCGACCCCATGTCGAATTTATCGATTTTTTTCAGAACTGGGGGAACTTTTCAAAATTTTCGCTGCGTTAGTTTTGAATTATGACATTGGGCTATGTGTGTGTTAAGTTTCATCAGAATCGGTTGAAAGCCGTGGTCAGGGTGAGGGTACAACCTAACAGACACACAGAAACACACACAGACAAACTGCCGTTTATATATAGAGAGATGCTGTTTCTCGTTGCGAATAAAACTATATCTATTGTCTTACTCTTTACTCTTTTCTCTCTCTTTTACTTGTTTCAGTCATTTGATTGCGGCCATGCTGGAGCACCGCCTTTAGTCGAGCAAATCGACCCCGGGACTTATTCTTTTGTAAGCCCAGTACTTATTCTATCGGTCTCTTTTGCCGAACCGCTAAGTGACGGGGACGTAAACACACCAGCATCGGTTGTCAAGCAATGCTAGGGGGACAAACACAGACACACAAACATATACACATACACACATATATATATATACATATATACGACAGGCTTCTTTCAGTTTCCGTCTACCAAATCCACTCACAAGGCATTGGTCGGCCCGGGGTTATAGCAGAAGACACTTGCCCAAGATGCCACGCAGTGGGACTGAACCCGGAACCATGTGGTTGGAAAGCAAGCTACTTACCACACAGCCACTCCTGCGCCTATTGTCTTGTTTGTTTAAATCTTATTTCATATTTCTTTATTACCCACAAGGGGCTAAACATAAAGGGGACAAACAAGCACAGACAAACGGATTAAGTCGATTACATCGACTCCAGAACGTAACTGGTACTTAATTTATCGACCCCGAAAGGATGAAAGGCAAAGTCAACCTCGACGGAATTTGAACTCAGAATGTAACGGCAGACGAAATGCCGCTAAGTATTTCGCCCGGCGCGCTAACGTTTCTCCCAGCTCGCCGCCTTTTGTTTGTTTAAATCTCTCATCATCCAAACGACTTAGTTTCAAAGTTTCAAGATTTTTTGTGTATCGTGTGTTGCAAAGAAGACGAGAAAAAATGATGATGAAGAAGTAGAAGAGGAGAAATAGTAGTAGCAGAGGTAGTAGTAGTAAATGTATTTAAAGTAGAGGCAAGAAAGAGGGAAAAGAAGGAAAAGAAGAATCATAACTGCAGCAACATTAACATAAGGTTATTTCAGTCATTAGTGTTTTGAATCAATGAGTCTAAAACAAATGTTATTTTGGTTTTACGCATGTGCAGAAACAATTTCCAATAATTTTGCTTTTGCTTTGTTTTACAGTACTTTTAATAAAGTGCTTAAAATTCCAAAATACCACAGAGATATGATACTACAATAAAACACACAACATTGATAAATCGTTTGATAAATTTCAAATGTGTTTTACAGTTTTAAAGACATATCGCTTGGAAGATAATAAATGAATTATTTATTGCAATTTAATAAAAAAAATTTAAAACATAGTAATAATCGATTCATTAATAGAATTTTTCTTTTCTGTTTAAAAATAAATTGTTTATGTATAGAAACAACAGAGTATTTAACAATTGTTTGTGTTCCTAATTAAAAAGAATATTACAGTGACTGCTTTCAATATCAAAATAACGGTGGATTGGGGGGGAGAAATCGGTCGGTAGATGACCGGACGGAATGGTTTGCTGTATTTATTTACGTTCTGAATATTGCTGGCGTTGACACTAAATCTTTGGGTCGATAAGATAAATAACTGTCAAGAACTGGAGTTGATCTGATGAACAGTGGCGTTGCTTACAATTTGTAACCTTGCGTGAATGGAAGAACTCATTGTTCATGTCACAATTTTTTAATTGAAGTTTACAGAGACAGAAACTTTTAGTGGGAAACGGTACTTAGTTATGTCTCTTTACATTCTGAGTTCAAATTTCACCCGAATTAATTTATACAATCATACCTCATGGAGGCAACGTAGCCATGTGGTTAGGCTCACTTTTACGCTTTTACTCTTTTACTTGATTCAGTCATTTGACTGCGACCATGCTGGAGCACCGCATTTAGTCGAGCAATTCGACCCCAGGACTTATTCTTTGGAAACCTAGTACTTATTCTATCGGTCCCTTTTGCTGAACCGCTAAGTTACGGGGACGTAAACGCACCAGCATCGGTTGTCAAGCGATGTTGGGAGGACAAACACAGACACACAAACATATACACACACATACATATATATTATATATATACATATATACAACAGGCTTCTTTCAGTTTCCATGTACCAAATCCACTCACAAGGCTGTTGGATTTGAGATGGTAAGATTGTGTGTTCGATTTCGGATTGGAAGGAACGTTATATTCACGTTTTCCCCATCTGCTGGGCTGAAAATAAACCATGTCTGCTGCAGAGTTACGGCTCGTAAACTTTTAGCCGCAAATTTTGAAAATGCAAGATTATTTCTATTGTTGCTGTTGCTACTACTGCTTTGCTGCTGCTGATTATTGATTCATTGATCCCTCATACAAATGGCTGCCTCTTATATGCTTATGAAATATAATCTATGAGGAATCGATGATTCAATCTTTTATACGCCGCCCTTTCAAATTTAGAACATTGTAACAAAATTGAAATCAATATTTTAAGGCTTAGTGAGAAAAGAAAGGGAAACGCCCAAGATACTTTTAGAGCCTCCGTGACTGGTAGCAAAAAGAGAGAAAATTCTCCTCAGATTAGAGACATGGTCTGAATGATTTCAAACCCAAACGCCACGTGGTGATGTTAAAAAGCGATAGACTAATTCTATTATTCTTGAAAAACTATAACTTGCGCGACAGGGTTTCGTCTATCAAAATTCACCAACAAAGCTTTGGTCGATCAAAACCTACGGTACAAATTACTTGCCCAAAGGTGCTGTACTGTGGTATGATTGAATCTGAAACCAAAACCAATTACCTGCGAAGCGTTAGGGTTAGGGTTAATCATACGTATATGTCTATTGGGACCATATTTTCTCGGATCGTTTTTGAAGAAACATCAAATAAAAAATTCAAATCGACTTTATACATGCACACACACAGACACACACACACACCACACACAATTCGAGATAGTAGTCATTAACGCAAATTTTGTTAGTATTGTTAAGGAGTCACTAGTGAGTACGCAGAAATTTAGCTCCCTTAATCATGTTTTCTA
Organism: Octopus sinensis; assembly: GCF_006345805.1. Lineage (NCBI taxonomy): Eukaryota > Metazoa > Mollusca > Cephalopoda > Octopoda > Octopodidae > Octopus > Octopus sinensis. The sequence goes on along the minus strand of NC_043001.1, from coordinate 124,654,199 downwards.
TCCTCCAGTTCATCTCTGATCATGTACACCTATCATCAATATTTCGACTGTAAATATCAAGGTTTTGGAAATATGTAGGACTACAATAGTTAAAATTCCCTTCCTTGTCTTATAAAAATATGGTTTTATTTAGAAAGATTTGGCTGCTATTTCAAGCAGGCTTCGTTACTATATAAAGGCTCTGTTCTTCTCTCTGACGGCAATAGTGTTGTAGAAGCAGCAACTGAGAGTCGGATATAAAAAGCTCGTTACTTCATTGCTCTATTTTATTCCTGAATTGAAACCGCTTCAGATTTAGTTTTTACTAGCAGTATCGCCCGGCGTTGCTCGGGTTTGTAAGGGAAATAACTATAAAGCATTTTTAGAGAGTTATAGCAAAAAAATAGCAAAAAAATGCATTAAAAATGGAAAAAATATGATGGTAAATTTTTTAAAAAATCGTCGACTCATCGTAGACATTTTTAGAGAGTTACTTCCCTTTAAAAAAATATGCATTAAAATGGAAAAAAATGATGGTAAACTATTTTTTAAATCGTAGACTCATCGTAGACGCGCGCTAATACCCAGAAAGGCTCGATATGAATCACGACTATAAGATACCCGGTTTTGGTTAAACTGCACCGCAAAATGTGGGAGTAGTTAGGAATCTAAATCGGAGTAGACAGACACACAACCTTACTTTTATATATAAAGATTTTCAATACTTAGAGGTTTTAACATAAAATGCATTGCATGCACTAGAATGAGCTATATTTTGTCTCCAACTCTTCATTAAGAATCAGTCAAATTTGTAAATGAATGAATATCAGTAATATGCGACATTTATGAACTTTACTGTTCTCATGTACAAATGAAAAAAAAAAAAATTGCAGAGTGTCTGATAAAATGGCATTGAGTACTGAGCTCGGCTCATCTAAGTGCTCCAGAGTAAAATTCTCCTTTTATTTATATGAAGCTCAATAAAGTAAGAATAAAGTATTAATCTATCCCTTACATTCAGTATATTGTATACCTTCCTTGTGTTTCAGATACAAATCAATGTTTGGTCATTTTGATCAGCCTAGTCCCCAGTTGATTCTAGTGATTAGGTGATCCTAGTACTCAGGCAATATCAATGTTTAATCGATCCTAGATCTCAGCCGATCCTAGAGTCCAAGTAACCCTATTACTCAAGTGATTATAAACTTCATGCGATCTTGATATATAGACAATTCTAGCTCTAACGCATGTCCAGTTATTTGCTTAAGCATAGTACCCAGATGAATCTAGTGCCTGTTGAACCCAGTGTCCGGGTTATCTAGAACCCACGTAATCCTAGTTCTCATTTTATCTTAGCAGCTAGGTATACCTCATGCACAGGTGATCGTGGCGCGCACGTATACCCAGTAATTCAAGTAAACATATTGCCCAGGTAAACTTTTTGTCAAAGAAAAAGCAGTGCTCAGGTTATTCAGCTGCCTTAATATGCATAGTGCTCAGGTAAGCTTAGTAGGCAAGTAAGAGAGTGTATAAGTGATCCTAATGCTCACATACATTTAGTAATCTGATAATCCAGTATTTAAGTAAGCTGAACTCCTAAGTGAACTTAGTGGCTAGTTGTCCTTAAAATCTAGTGCTCAGATAAGCTTTGTACCTAGGTGAACCCAGTGCCCCTGTTGGCCTGGTAACCTAGTAATCTTTGCTCCCTGTTTATCTTACAGTCCAAACGATCCTATTGCCTCAGTAAGCCTAGCTCGTAGCTGACCTTCTTGTCGAAGTGATCTCTGTGCTCCAGTGGGTCTTGTACCTAGATCTTACTAACCCATTAAAACTTAGTGTGTGATCATTTTGCGGTCCCTCGTTTCCATGATTTTACCTTCTTTTTTTTCATGAAAGTAGTATAATCTATCGTTTGTAGATTTTGTGACTAACAGGACGAAAAGATAATGCCTTTTTACATTGCCATAGCTTTTAAAGGTTATATAAGAGAGAGGTGCTAGTGATTTGAACCAACTCCAACTATACAAATGGTATGTATCTGGAGCAAGCTAGAGATATTCTACATGGTCACTCGACCAACTAGAAACAACAGCCAATTACACCTTAAATTACAGCATACTGTTTTGAAAAATGAAGAACCCATTTGATAATGTAGTTATCAATATAATGTATGAATAAAAAAACAGGCCAAGGATGGAACGCTTTTGATCTGCCTGACTGTCAAGCAATAATATACGGCTGATATTTTATAGACGAGGAAAGATTGAAAGTAAACGTTGATAACTTGTGGAAGTTAAGCTCAAAATACAAATAGAAGTGTCATAATAGTGCAAGATATTTAATCCGGTACTTTACAATGTTATCAACTTAATCCTTTAAAACAGAACGCCGAAATGAAACCTTCTTTTCATTACATAGGGAGGAAAGCAGCAGGTTTTATTACCCTTTTTAGAGCCCTACGAGATTGATGAAAGGGAGGTAAGAAGGTATTCTCGAACTGGAAATCTAATCTGAATACTAGAAACAGAGTGGACTCCGCTAAGATAGCTAAAGTGCCAGGTGGTGTTATTACTAGGCGATAGATTAAAGCCTACTGTGTTAGTAGGTCTTGGTGGGATTTGAACTCAGAATGCATGACCTCTTCTTATCAGGCGATCTAACGAATCCACCAGTCCGTTACCATGACAAATATTTTACTTGTCAACCTCTTCCACAAAGATAAATCGTAAAGTTAACCTCTGTGGGATTTTAACTCCGAATGTAAAGAATTAAAAAATAAATAAATAAAGAGAAGAAAACCAACGCACGGTGTTTTTCCCGCCGCTCTAACCATTCGGACGATTCTGCTGAAGTTAAAAGTAGTTGGAAATATAATTTACCTTGTAATTTTCTGTTTGTCCTTTTTAATGTGCTCGTGGAGTTCACTCGTCAGTTTCTTGAATTGTTTTGGATGTTGATAATTATCAATCACTAATCTAACTTGGCCCCTGAAACGGTAAAATTAAACATGATTTTAAAGAGATACATTTATAGAAAGGAACAACTATGATGCTTGAATTTAGCGCAGATTATTAGAAGCACCTACTGGATTCTAGAAAGCTGAGGAACAAATTATTTTGGGTGAATTACTAATCATGTAGCAGTAAATTCATACCCAATTTTCAACCAAATATCATTACAATTCCACACCTTATACATACACTGATGCATATATATCAAACATACATACATACATACACACACACACACACACACATATATATATATATATATATATATATATATATTATATATATATATATATATATATATTATATATATATTATATATATATGTGTGTGGTATGTATATATATATTGGATGTGTAAGTGTCTATGTGTGTGGGTGTGGTGTATGTGTTTGTGCGCGCGTGAGTCGTGAGTGCATATATATATGTATATATATATATTTATATACACACACAGATACACACATTTACACACACATACATAATACGGTATTTTCCAAAGAAATCTTTTTCGAAATTTCTATCATCTTCTTTCATCTCCTTCCTTCTCCGTTGAGAAGGATGCAAGCCCCCACATCATTTTCATAGTGAATTGTGTACTTAGAAACACTTGATTTTTAGATTATGACACTAAGATATGTCCAACCTGCAATGTGAGGGATTTTGAAATAAATTAGTATTTTAAGGTAAAGTTAACCTTTTGAGCTTAAGTTTTTCAATTTAAGGTTAAAGTTTAGGGATACAATTCGGGCTTAGGATTAAGCGGAGAAGGAACAGGATTCAAATCCAATTAATGAATATTATCCTTTAATTATTTTGTAGAATCGTAATATGTGGCTCAAAAAGAAACACAAATTTTCGAACACGAACACACACACACACACACACATACACACACACACACAACACAAACACAAACACACACACACAAGAAAATCACGTAGCGACATTAACAACGACAATTCCATGTGTCCTCAGTCCTGGCAACGTTTGGTATTTCGTCTATGATATATATATCGTTGTTATTATGGAAAACAATCTCGTAAGTCCAAAATGTTGTTGTTACAGAAAAAAAAAAGAACAGTTGTACCATTCCATTTCTCTTTACATTAGCAAGAGTTTTAGCTTAACAATAATACTTTGTTGGAAGGCGGCGAGCTGGCAGAATCGTTACGTTCTGAGTTCAAATTCCACCGACTGGCTTTGTCTTTCATCCTTTCGGGGTCGATTAAATAAGTACCAGTTACGCACTGGGGTCGAT
>NC_043001.1:124644036-124649852 GCF_006345805.1 Octopus sinensis | reverse complement strand
AAATATATATATATATATATATATATATATATAATATATAATATATATATATATATATATTATATATATAAATATAATATATATAAATATATATATATATATATACATACATACATACTCACACATACTCACCATATACGCGCGCACACCACACCACACAACATATATATACGTATATACACATATATAAATATATAGACATATACATGTATATATACATATATATACGCACATACTCACACATACACACATATATATACATAGATGTATTTATATTCATACATATGCATTTGTAAGCACTCACACGGGCACACATATGTCTGTGTTTTGTGTGTGTTTATGAGTATTGGTGTGTATCATTCCTATCTTTAAATCTATCTGTCTATATATATATTTTCCCTAACTATAGAGGTCTGTATATTATAACTCACTAATATATATATATATATATGTGTGTGTGTGTGTGTGTCTGTGTGTGTGTGTCTGTGTGTGTCTGTGTGTGTGCGTGTATGTATATATGTATATACAAACTTACACAAAGCACATACAAATATACATAGATACATACACATTTACACATGTATATTTCGAAATTAAATAATCGCCAACATGAAAGTCTTACAAGAAGAACTGTTTTTTTTTTATATATAATGCAAAGTCAAAGACAGTCAAAAATTAATAAACAAACCAGTAATTAGCAGTAAAGTAAAACAAATGCAAATCAACAACAAACAAACAATGATGTTGATAATATATAAACGTTAAACAATCACGCGTGTAAAACTTTCGAATGTAAATTGAAATGTCTGCCAAAGGTGTATACACATATGCACGCACACACTCTCGTTATCTATCTTGACGTAGATAAAGCTATAAATGTTAGCGTGTAGGTGTTGACTTTGAACCCACTTCTAGTGTAAACACGACAAAGGTTCTATAAACAGCGGTTTCAAAAGGCGGCGAGCTGGCAGAAACGTTAAGCACGTTAAGCACGCCGAGCGAAATGCTTAGCGGTATTTCGTCTGCCGCTACGTTCTGAGTTCAAATTCCATCGAGGTCGACTTTGCCTTTCATCCTTTCGGAGTCGATAAATTAAGTACCAGTTACGCACTGGGGTCGATATAATCGACTTAATCCGTTTGTCTGTCCTTGTTCATCCTCTCTGTGTTTAGCCCCTTGTGGGTATTAAAGAAATAGGTTTTAAATTTTGGCACAAATCCATCGATTTGAAGGAATGGGCTAAGTCGATTAGATCGATCCCAGCCACGCTGCTCAACTACTGGTTATTTAATTGACCCTGATAAGACGAAAGGCAAAGTGGACCTAGACGAAATTAGAACTCAAAACGTAAAGACGAGCATTCTGCCCGACGTGTTAACGATTTTGCCAGCTCATCCCTTTAAACGTCCTATTACTAACAATGTGCAAATATTTTTAACCTGATATTAACCTATTGTAACTTCATCTACTTCAAGTTCAATCTTTCAGAACGCATGTGTCCAACGAACTGGAACGTGTAAACTCTGAGTAACAGTTCTGTGAAGATTTTGCAGCTTTAATAAAAGCATATTTATCTTAGGTGTTCGAGTACTATTTCCCCGCCCCTTGTTTTGTATTTTATGTGCTTACACATGTATACATACATATACACACACAAGTACGCACGCACACACACATACGCGCACGAATGCACACACATATATATATATATACACATATACAATGTATGCAAAATGTTTTATTATTTGTCAACTACACAGTATAGTAGGTTCAGTTGGGTACCGTCTGTGAGAAAAAAAGCACTATGACTCAATTCAGTCTGTCACAAATTTGGAAACAACATCGTGTACTGGTTGGCATTCGCGCTGGAAGCTCCAATGCGAACATTTCAGAGTGCTTGGTTGTCAGTTTGAGGACATGCAATCTGAGGACACGTACCGAAAGTGATACAAATCAAACATCTAGTCAACATCATGGTTTGGTTTTTGGACCGATCACTAGTGATGACGACGTTATACCTCCATTCATCTTCCCAAATTGCCTCGGACTCAACACGGAGGCCTACATGAAGTGCCTGGAGGAGGTAGCCCTGCCCTGGGTCAAGAAGATGGCTGTTGGAAGACCCTATGTCTGGCAACAGGACTGCAAAATGCCATACAAACAGAGGAACCCAGTCATGGCTGTCAGACAATTTCTGCGACCACATCACCCATAATACCTGGCCACCTAACTCCTCAGACTGCAACCCCCTTGATTATTATGTGTGGGGCGCAGTTGAACGAGAGACAAACAAAACTCCTTGTAACACCAAAGATGAACACTGAAGGCAAGGATTATGGAAGCATTCACCAACTTAAGCAAGGAGACCGTCCAGAAGGCTTGCAAGAGATTCCAAGATCATCTGGAGACCGTAACTGAAGCCACGGCGATTTTATTAAATAAGTTTACTCTTTAGCATTTCAAGATATCTTTATGTAATTTTGGTAAATATCTCTGTTAAAATTAAATGTCATTGTTATTTTCACTTTTGTTTAATTCAAACGACAATATATACACCACACTCTATATGTGTGTGCGTGTGCGTGTGTGTGTGGTGTGTGTGTGTGTGTTGTGTGTGTGTGTGTGTGTGTGTGTGTGTGTCTGCGTTTGTGTGCGCGTGTATGTATTCGTAAATCGGTATATGCACGTATATGGTATATCGGTATAGGCGGCGAGCTGGCAGAAACGTTAGCACGCCGGGCGAAATGCTTAGTGGTATTTCGTCTGCCGCTACATTCTGAGTTCAGATCCCGCCGAGGTCGACTTTGCCTTTCATCCTTTCAGGGTCGATAAACTAAGTACCATATATATTATATATATATTATATCTATATTATATATATATATATTGTACATACATTATGTACATTGTAAGAGAGTAGGAAAATGTGGACATTTCTTCCGCTTTGTTACTGAGTTCAAATTCTGTACAGGGTAACTTTGTTTTCATTCGTCCGTTGTCCAATCATATCGACTGTCACTGTATTTAAGTAGTCACGGAAGGACGAAAGTTGACCTCGGCGGGATTTGAACTTGCGGTGTATGTTCAGGTGTGGCACAATGTGAAAAACGACGGAGCATGAAAGAGATATATAGGGGACAAGAGATCTAGTACAGAAAGTATATTCCGGCATAAACACATTAAGTGAAATATTTATATATAAATACACTTGCACACCTATATGCATATCTTCAGATACACATGCACACACATATGCCTACATGAATTCATTTGCACACATACATACCAATATAACATACGCGCACACACACAACGCGCATGCGATGGACACCTACGTATATGTATGCATAAGCCCAAGTATATAAAATGACCAATTAGAAAATAGAAATATAGCAGACCCATTTTTATCAGCATGTACATTTTTATCAGCATGTACATTTTTATCAGCATGTACATTCATTTATGTATCTAGCAAAAAATATTTATAAATTTACCCAAGAATATTAAGGTTTTGAATGAATCAAGTCCCATCGCACAATAAATCCGTTAGAGCATTATCAAACACACTAAGTGCTATATGTCTGGTTTCTTCAGTTCGAATTTTGCACTTCAATTCTGATTCATGAAGAAATTTCCTCACTAATTTCAAGACTCACGTGCAGAGTCGACAAAATAAAGAAAAAAACAACGTGCAATCATTGTATACGTATATACAATATGTGTGTGTGTATGTGTGTGAGCGTGCGTGCATGCGTATGTGTGTGTCTGTGTGTGCGTGTGTATGTATGTATGGAACTTCTGGAGTTCTCACAGCCTACTCCGACCCTCGCAATTTAGATTTATCCTTAACTCCAGATACTGTGATCAAATTATCGAGTCCCTTGAAGACATCAACCTGGTTACTGATGGTGGCTCATGGGTGGATGTTGTTTACCTTGACTTTGCAAAAGCTTTTGATTCTGTGCTACACAAATGACTTATAGCAAAACTCTCTGCAATGGGTGTAAAAGATGTTCTTTTTAACTGGTTGGTGTCCATTCTCAGCCGAAAAGAGATGGTCACGGTTCTGGGACAGCGTTCTTCACCCTATGATATCTCATCTGCTGTACTGCAGGGGTATGTTCTTGGTCCCCTTTTGTTTGTTGCATACCTTAATGACATAGATGCCAACTTAAAGAAAGCCACAGTGGTGAAATATGCAGAGGATATCAAACTGTACCTTGAGATAAAAAGGACAGATCCTGAACACTATATATCTTTCCTGAAATCGAACCTGGTCACAATACAACAATGAATCACGGACTGACAACTCAAGGTGGCTGTGAACAAGTGTACTACCATGCGCTTTGGGAGGAGAAAACCAGCGTTCATATACTCTGCCCACAACACTAATACCAAAAAGTCTTCTTGTGAACGTGACCTGGGCATTACGGCCAGCAAAGATTTGCGTTGGACAAAACACATCTTTAAAATTGTCAAGAAGGCCGTGGGTGTCTTCGCATCAGTCAGCAAGACCTTTGTCTGTCGCTCTGCCGCTATTTATTTATGGCGCGGCCAACTTGGAATTTGAACCACCAGTCTGGAACCACTGTCTTCCTCAGGACATTTACCTCATGGAAACTGTTCCGAGACGTGCAACCAAGCGAATGCCCTCCATCAGGCATCTACAATACTCTGAACGCTTTGCTTCCCTGGGCATAGAAGCTCCGGCGTCTGGTAACTGACTTGGTATACACCCACAAAATTTCTAGCCATTGTGCCAACAACCACCTCGAGTACTTTTTTTAGCTCCATGTACCTAACACGTGGGCATGCGTACAAGGTCAGAAAACAGCACAGTCCCCATGACTTTCGAAAACATTTTTTCACATTTAGAGTTGCTGAAGCATGGAACAAACTATCTGCATCACTTGTAAGTTGCCGAAACATTGCATCTTTTAAAACCTCCATGCTTCCTGAAATTCGTCAACACTACACCTGATATCCCGCCCCTCCATATGCATGCAAACATGTATATCATAACTCCTACACTGTTCACTTTCTTGACATTTGTACATAATTCGATGTACTGTACGTGCACCTTTGATGAGTTGTAGTGCACCTAAGCACTATACATAATAATTTCATTATTATCATTATTATTATCATTAAAGGAGAGGCCCGATATTATGCTATCCTGTTATTAGTTTAATTATTTAGGTTGCAATATACGCCTGTTAATGGATTATCATATTTAAAGAGACGCAGTTTCTTTTATAGATACACAATTTCTTCTTCCATTCACACCACCACATTTTAGAGGTTTATGATTTATGAATTTCGTAGTTTTAGCTATTTACAAGTAATAATTAGACTTTTCTTTCGAATCCACATTCTCGAATTTCCCTTCACCTTCAGAGAATCCATAGAGGCGCCTTTTCCCCATTAAATGAGTATGCATTTAATTTCATCATTCCGTCGACAATTTTCTCTTATTCTTTCTTAATATACCTTCTGTTTTTTGTTTGGTTCAATAGGATTTTTAAGCGGTTAAAAAAAACAAAACCTTTTAAATTATTTCAAAATCTGTTCCATATAGGTATTGACATGCAATCTAGCTTTCATAGGTATTAAAATTTTAATTATTGTAATGAGTAGATACAGCTTGCGAGGTCATACAAATGTATTTCATGTACGGGCGCAGGCGTGGCTGTGTGGTAAGATGTCTTGCTTAGCAACCACATTGTCCCGGCTTCAGTCTCATTACGTGGTACCTTGGGCAAGTGTCTTCTATTATAGTCTCAGGCCGACCAAGTGGAGTGGATCTGAAGGCAGAA
>NC_043001.1:124579036-124641536 GCF_006345805.1 Octopus sinensis | reverse complement strand
AAAGGACATAGAATTTAATAAAATTAGGTCACATTAGTATACTTTTGCCCAAAATCTCCAAGAGGATAAGGAGATAGACAAAGAACATGTTTTACCAACGACATCATAGTTGTAACACTCTGTTACAACTATGATGTTGGTAAAATATGTTCTTTGCCTATCTCCTTATCCTCTTAGAGATTTTGGGTAAAATTATACTAATGTGTCCTTCTGATTTAATTAAATCCTATGTTTTGTGCAGCTGAAGATTGCTCTAGATTTTAAATTGATGTAATGAAATAATTGCATTGTTCAATTAAATGGAGTCGCATGAAACGATCGTACTGCATTATCTCTAAATATCTTTGTTACTTATTTTGATATCTATCTATCTATATATGTATATATGCATATATATATATATATATACATTCATATATATATATATATATATATATATATATATATATATATATATATATTATATATATGTATACATATATATATACATATATATACATATATATATACATATAAACGTATGAATATTTTTTCAGTATATACGAATAACAAGAAAAATATAATAAATAGTTCCAAGGGTAGCAAAAGTTCACATAAGTGCCAAAGATATTACAGCCTACTTATAAAGGTAGAAATTCCAGGGTTAAGTGAAATAATTTTGAATAACATGGATAAATTAAGAAATGGAGTCAAACGCAGGTGTTATTCAAACCATTTATACTTCTAACACATGTTTCGAAAAAAATATTGAGATTATTCCGGAGGAAATAAAAATGTTGTAAAACAATGCAATCACCCCGTCAGCGAAAACAAGGAAGAAAACATCAATAAGATATTTCAACCGAATGTGATTACCGCGTCCGGAATAATCTCAATGCCTTTTTCGAAACATGCTGGAAGTATAAATGATTTGAATAACACCTGCATTTGACTCCATTTCTTAATTCATACATACATACATAAATACATACATACATACATACATACATACATACATACATACATACATACATAATACATATATACATACATATATACATCTATCTATCTGTCTATGTATGTATGCATGTATGTATGTATCTATCTGTCTATCTCTCTCTCTCTCTCTCTCTCTCTATATATATATATATATATATATATATATGTCATAGATGAGAATCAGATATTATCTGTATAGAACACACTTAGAAGTGCTGAAGAGATTTAAATTTGAACGGGTAGATAAGTAAAGGTAAGGATAAGCAAGATAGACAATTAAATATATAAAGTATATTATATACAAGAAATACAAAACATGTACATTGTTTGTATTTCATATATTTAATATAGTTTATATATTGAGTTGTCTAACTTGCTTATCCTTACCTTTACTTATATATGTATAGACGTATACATACACATACACACACTCAAATAATACGGCACTTGTTCAATGTTCATAGATGATTGCCGTCACCTTGTACTTTATCGTTATCAATGCAATTTCTGACATTCCGTGCATGACCTCTTCGATGACTATTCAGTCTCGTTGCAGATCTGCAAGTTTTGAAGCGCAGGTGATGGACAATCTTTTTTTCTCATGCGCTTCCAATTGCTAAGGTTTGCACACATCGCCACTCCTGCATCGCCATAGGACTTTCAGTACACGGAACAAGAACTGAGTTTACCTTTTTATCGTGATAAAAATTTGTACAACACGAGCGCCACTTCCTGAGTCTCCATGATTAGTGACTAAGGACAGGCAAAAAGGAGATGATAAGCAATCACGTAAAATCGCAGGTTTTACATTTTCTCCCAGATGAATGCTGTAACAATAGCTAGGGGCACTCCTCTTATCGGGGTTTTATGCGCGTCCTGACACCAATCAAGGGTATTTCTGCGTCCTCGAGCTCACCTGAATTTTCATCACGTATGCTAGTTAACCCATTGCTGGGAACCTGAGAGGTACTACAACTTCGAGCCAGTGTAAACCTGGGGAAAATAGTGACTAAGAGGTAACACGCTCTCCTCACATTTATATATATGCATAGAGGGAATTCAATGTAATATAATGTATAAGTATTAACACACATAATATTTTAGTATCACTACGAGAAGTAAGCGAAGTCGTTACATAGATTTTCCTCGCACTAAGCAGTAGGCAAGTGATTTGTATTATTTTTGGCTTTTATCTATCTTATTTATTATCTAATTAATTTTTAAAAATTCTTACTTATATTCTTATTCTTATCGATATTGTACTTGCTTATAGAATAATACTGACGTTGAAATCTTTTAAACTGAAATCGTATTACCAACACGTCAACTGGATTATAATTTATTTGTCCTACAGCCATTAACATAATTCTTGGTTCACAAGCGGTTACAGTCTAGTACTTGTTGATACGAACGAATTTCACCACTACAGAGAAATGTGGTGAGCTGTGAATAAACTAGCTGATTAGCTGTATTTATCATTTAATCCCCTACGTCTGTTAGTGCGAATGAGGTAAATTCCTTTACATATTTCTTGGAATTGAAACCTTCGAAGACAGATCTGTCTATTGATGGTTCATGACGCCTGATTGTATGACTGGTTATAAGGAAATTTAAGTAATATCTTCGTTTTCAAATAAGTTACCGTGCTAGTGAAACACATGTGGCATGAATTGAACTAACAACTATTTATTAATTTTCCTTTATTATTACTTTTTTACTGCGTAACAAGTATGCAGCAAGTGTTAGGAAAAAAACTGGAGTTGGTTTGTGTGCATAGTATCATTTAACAAGTTAGAATTGCGCTGATTACTCGACTGACCAGAAAATAGATTGAGAATACTGAACAATATTCCTCTTGAGTACCTTGCCTGCCAAATAGTCGCTGGAATGTGACTGATTTCATAAACGCGTAAACTGAAATACTCCCCAATTGATATTATATATATATATATATATATATATATATATATATATATATATATATATATATATATATATATATATAATATATATATATATACATATATATATATGTATGTATGTATGTATATATATATATATATATATATATATATATATATATATATATATTATATATATATATTTACATATATATAATGTATATGCATACATATGTATATACTTGTATTATATTATCATATACTCACATTCATATATATACATATAAAATGTATATGTATTTACGTGTATATACACATACCTACGCACACAATCACACTTCTATGTTTCAATATTTCCACACATATCTGTATATGTGTCTCTCTTGCATATATATATATATATATATATATATATATTTATACACACATGCACATATCTATATATCTATATAAACACACACTCACACACACACATATATATACATATACACACACATATATACATATATAAATATGCATACATTAATTAACCGACCATAGCAGGATAAAAGGCAATAAATGGCATAACTGCTGCGTGATCAGACACATCATATATGAACATTTCTTCTGTTATATTGCTTTATGTTTATCGTAGATGTCCGTAATAATTACACAGTATGTACATACATGTGCGTATAATATATTATCTTTATTTGATGGTAGTTTTGTAATTATAGCAGAACAAACCTAGGCTAAAGGCGTTCCAGTAGAGACTATCGTGTCTATTTTTACATCAAGTACTTTCTCTTGAATTATACATGCCTCTACTTGTAGAAAATTGTCATTGTACGTACTACTAACTCATAACTTGTCACCGGTATATCTCCCTCCTCCTCATCACATGAGACCTATGTATCACCCACTACTAAATCTATACGCAGTCAGCAATTTTACAGTACAAAACTTTTTAATTAATAGTGACTTCATGGCTTGCTCGCCGTTATTAATCTGATGACGGCGAGGACGGGTAGCTACTTATCTCCTCCTATCTCTTATCGTTCGCCATGATTCAGGAAACTAGCTGTATAAGAAACTGGACTACCGTGCACAGAACGGTGAAATCATTCTCTACTCGTCTTGAGCAGACCCTTCTTACAGAACTTCTGTACCTGCAGAGTTTGTCCGGAATTGGTAGCTCCCTTCAGTAGCATTGGCAGTCTAAGTTATCCAGAGCAGACCGCAAAAAGTTTGTCTTGAGGACAATTACATACACCATTCATGTATGGAAACATGTGACTTTGAAATGGTCTTAATAATATGTGGGGCGAAGCAAACAAGTTATATAAAAGTGAATGGATAGTTGAAAAATGTAGTATAAAAGATAAAGGAACAAGCTTAAAATGAAAACCGTGTAATTCATTGCATTGTTGTGGGACTCAAAGATGAAATAGAGAGAAACGGTTCTTGCAAGATACATTTGTAAAAATATACGATATACTTTCATTATACGTTCATCATAAAAGCACGAAAGGTATCTGATATATGAGCTAAGAATTTCAAAATAACATTTTCCCAATGGTAATAATAGTACTACAATAAACTTTGCTATTTCGCTATTACTATTATTATATATGTAAAAGACGAGAATAGAAGAAGAAAAAAATAAAAGATTAGGATTCCTTGAGAAAATGGTAAAATACTTTAAGCAACATCAGGGACACGCTACGCAAATTATTTTTTGAAATGAATAATAAGGAAACAATACAAAAAAATATAAATAAATAAACAAATGTTAAGAAAAATATAACTAACAATTATCACAAAAGTTATGTGGGAACGAATTTAGAAAGAAAATATTCAAAAGAAAAAAAAAATGTATTGAAAAACTACCGAAAATCGAACCAAATGTCATCATATAAAAAGATTCTGCTTGTTTGGTGTTGCAGTATATGGGGAAAGAAAACAAAACATGAGATATATTTGGTTTTATAATAAGAAAAACTGACAGGTGGAAATAAAGCTGAAAGATAATAAATAACACACACACACACATATATTAATTCGTTCATATTGCTATATATTCAACATCCATACAGATATAGGCATACACACGCTTATGTATGTATATTTATTACATTTATTGCAATTGTACGAATATAATTTTATGTATATGCATTTACGCGTCAATAATGTATATATATATATATATATATACACACACACTCACACGTATATATATATATGTGCATAAACACACGCACATAAATATATAATTCTTATGAGATGTGCGTATTTATGTATTATAGATATATCGAAACATACTAGACATAAGCATATTAAAATATAATCTATTGCTGAAATGATTTTATTACACACACACACACACACACGCACACACACACACACACACACGCACACACAGAGAAAAACACAGAAGATATATTCCTTACGGAGAAGCTGTATGTGATATAAACTGAGAATATATTTATATTTTGACATACAACGTCATAAAATTTGTAAAATGTTAAACTGAAGCTACTTCACGGCAAAGGCCGTTTCAGGATAGCATAGTTTAGCAAATTTTCCCTCGCAAGTAGATGGCTTCTTTTGGTATTACATATATTTCAGTCCGTTTATGTGATGTATTCATTGATATGGGTTCCATTGTTAATGTTGTACACTACTTCAAGACTTACGCTCACCCTCTTGGCTTTTATGAACAAACAATTTTATGAATAAACGATCAAAATGTAAGACTTAGCAAATGTTACAGGTAGGTTTAAACATGTCATCAGGGTTTGGTGATGAGGAAAATGATGATGATGATGATGATGGTAATAACAGCAATGATCATCGAGCTGCTTCTAATGTCTGTTGCTGTTGCTATATGCGAAAGAAGTTTTGCTATGATTCTGTGATGCAAGGTTATTTGTATCAGGTGGGGAGAAAGTATAGTGGAAATATGATAAAAGAGATTTAGGGACTCCTGGTGAAGAAGAACATCTAGTAGAGCTTAAGGAAAGAAGATTTGTAATATCTCCCAGACGCAGCTTTATTGCTGTGGTGAAGGAAGTTTGTCAGATCTCGATGGCTCAGGGACTGTGATAATTAAGGAAAGAGTTTCACTTATGACAAGTGAAGAAATTTCGTTGAGGATTCTGAAGAAAATTTAATGATGTTTCCGGCAAAAGAAGGAACAGTATACTCTGATGCATAATTATAGATTTTTAGGTGATGGAAATTTAGTGTTTTCTGGTAGAAGAGATTCCTTAAAAATCTGTTGAATGTATAGAGACAACTGACGAAGAAGGTTTAGTGACATCTGGGGAAGGAGGCTTAGGGAAGTCTGGTGAAAGAAACTTAGTGATATCAGGTTAAGGGGGTTTGATGATACATTCAAGGCCAAAAGTTTGGAACATAGGTCTGAAAATTAGAATATTTAATTTGCAATATATAATTACGGGGTTAAAAGTTTTGATCATTAGAATTGACCCATTGGATTAGTTATTATGCAAGTATATCTCAACGTTGTATATATTTGAATCGAATTGTACTTGGGCATAACAATTTTAATTTTTGAAAAGAATGTTCCTAACTTTTGTTCACGACTGCATGTCATGAAGGAATTTTAATAGTGTCTGGTAAAAGAGTTAGTGACATATAGAGAAGGCGGTTTATGGAAATCTGGTGAAGGGAGTTTTGTATGTGTGGTGAAAGAGATTTGGTGATGTGGTGTGTGTAGTGAAAGAGGTTTAGTGATGTGAAGTGTAAGTGGTTTATTCATGTCAGACGAATCAGATTTAATGATGTAGCTGTGAGGGAGGTTTAGTGACATCTGGCAGATATAAGGCGTCCTGCTTGTTTTAAGGAATCGTTTAGACGCTAATGAATAGTCATGCTCACAGAAATTAAAAACCGGCTGCAATTTAATATCAAAAAGAAGTGAAATTCTAAGATGCGCATAATTTATTAATGCCTGCGGCGGGTATTAGTTATTTACAAATATTAAGAAAATATGATCTTAGAAGTCTTCTTCAATAGATAATATCAAAATGATGTAGCTTCAGTAAGTCACATATCATTTATTGATTTAAAATTTATTGTTGTCATATGCGGTAAAACATGGTTTATAATATGATATATCAAACTGACAGGCTGCTATGTTTAGCATTCCAAGTAAATACTGTGAACGCATTCTTGGTTCGTGAATGTTTTAGATTTCGCCCAACACCAAGTTTGATATCTGATCAAATGTAATTTCATAATTTATGATGAGAGGCAATTGAATTGTGACCACGAAGTTCTTTTCCAAGTTACATAGCACGATGCACAGAAAAACACATCGTCCAATGTGTTCTTGTGTTCTCGACAGAAGTGTGAAATGCGAGTGAGGGACATGTGGCAGCTAGTTATTGCAGATATAAAGACCAGAAAGACCAAGTCGGGTACGAATTTAAGGTTCCTATCAATGAGTGAAAGAACCAAACTCGGAATATACGCATGTTTTTAATCTTTTATCTTTTACTGGTTTTGAGCCAGAGGCTGAGCCCAGTGTGATTGGGTTTCTTTTCTGTACGGTTTCTAGTCAAGTCGCAAGTTAGACAGAGCCGCACTTCTTTGTGCCAAAGATAGATAGATAGATGTAGATAGAAAGGTAAATAGATAGGCAGCTAGATAGATAGATAGATCGATAGATAGATATGTTTCTTTATTAGCCACACAGGGCTGCACACAGACGGGACAAATTACAAGGTAGAGCTTTTCTTTTTGGGGATAAAAAAGGAGGCTTGCTTTTCGATCAAAAGGGATCGTAAAAGGAAAGAAAGAGGAAAGCAAAAAAGTGGGGGGAATAAAAGGAAAGGAAAAATCGATCAATAGAGATCGTTACCACAGAAATGTCAATATAAAGTGTAAAGGGGAGGACAGGTGAGGTTTACCCGTGGAAAGAAAAGCCTACCGAAAAGACTACGGTAACCCCGGTCAATGAAGTCATATGTTAAATTTTTTTACAAATAAGCTACACTCTGTATTAATTTTTACGGTTCATAGGATCATGGTCAAGGTGGCTTCGTCATTCATATGTGCCATCCTTGCTACATAGATAGATAGATAGACAGATAGATAGATAGATCGATCGATAGATAGATAGATAGATAGATAGATAGATAGATAGATAGATAGATAAGTTTCTTTATTGGCCACACAGGGCTGCACACAGATGGGACAAGTTACGAGGTAGAGCTTTTCTTTTGGGGGATGAAAAAAACAAAAAACAAAAGAAAAAAAAGGGGGTGGCGTAGGTTTTCGATCAAGAGGGATCGTAAAAGGGAAGAAAAGAACAAAAAAAAATAAATAAAATAAATAAAATAAAAATAAAAAGAATAAAAAGAAAAAAAAAGAAACGGAAAAGGAACAAAAGAAAAGAGAAATGAAAAAGAAGAAAGAGGGGGAAAAAAGGGGAAGAGGAAAAAAAAAACGATCAATAGGGATCGTGTATCACAGTGTTATGATATATGGTGTAAAGGGGAAAGCAAGTAAGGTTTATCCGTGGGAAGAAAAGCCTACGAAAAAGACCACGGTAAACGTGGTCAATATTGTTATATGTTACCACATTTGTTTGCAAGTGGGTAACCCTCTGTTTTCAATTTCTGGGTTCATAGGATTATGCTCAAGGTGGCTTCGTCATTCATACGTGCCATCCTTGCTACATTCACCCATCTTTTTTTAAAACATTCGCTAGACAAAACTTGCCTCTCTACTCTCACTTTCCTTTTCAAGTGGTACTTGAAGAAGTTGATGAGAGATTGACCAGAGAGGAAAGTGTTTGTCTACAATCCTTTCAGACGCGTCCACCAGATACATTCTTTCGCCATAGCCACAAGGATGATGAAAATAGCTCTTCCTTCCCGTTTGAAGGAAGGAGGCGTGACAATATTGACGATAGACTCAGCTGATAAACCGACTCGTCCCACACGTGACAGCAGTTGTTCGACACAAGCCCACAGGTCGGAAATTGTTGGACACTGAACGAGTGCGTGCAGAACGGTTTCGTCGCTCTGACCGCATCTCGGGCAGGTCGGCCCCGTGTTTCTCGAGCCATAGATAGATAGATAGATAGATAGATAGATAGATAGATAGACAGATAGATAGATAGATAGACAGAGATGTATGTACACACATATATACTACAGGGTGAAATGTTGGCATGAACTAGCTTTTTGTATTCATATACTTAATAACGTAGAAGGCATTAGATATAAAGTATTGCAGCATCAACAATCAATCAATCCGAATTTCTTGTTAACATCAAAATATGATTTATTGATATACTTACATCGGTCCAGTTCTCTGAATGTAGGACATATTTTTGTAAACCATGATATTAAACGGTGAAGATCTTCTTCAGTTTTTTCCTCTGGGCTCAGTTTTAAAAGATCAATCAGATGTGGGAAAGACATTGTTTGTTGCTTTCTTCTGTTTTTTCTTTTTGCTTTTAAGTTGAGACAAGTCAAGATAAGCACTTTAATTTTGTGTTTCCTTGTTTTGTCTTTTCTTATGTGTTCCTATATACCAAGTTTATGCCAGTCGCCGTGAAAGATTTAGGAACAATAAAAATCTGGCTGGAACACGAAAACTTAAAGATGTCCAGAGTAAAACAGAACGGCACTTGATATCTGAAAATATAAAATATCATTAAAAATTTTCATCAGTGGTCATCATATCTTTACTTTTCTATTTTTTACTTGTTTCAATCATTGGAGTGTGATCATGATCACACACTGCCTTGAAGGGTTTTGTCGAAAAAAATCGACCTCAGTACATACATTTTTAAGCCTGCAATGTATTCTATCGTCCATTTTGCCGAACCGATAACCTACGGGAATGTAAACAGACTTATACTAATTGGCAATATGTCAAGGACAGACACGTACACGCAACGACACACACACAAACAGTCTCACACCCACCCATCCACACACACACACACACACACACACACACACACACACAAACAATCACACACACATACACTCACTCACACACACACACACACACACAAAGGGCTTCTCTACCTTTCTTATTTCTTTACTGCCCACAAGGGGCTATACACAGAGGGGACAGACAAAAGGATTAAGTCGATGACATCGACCCCAGTGCGTAACTGGTATTTAATTTATCGAACTCGAAAGGATGAAAGACAAAGTTGACCTCGGTGGAATTTGAACTCAGAACGTAACGGCAGACGAAATAACTATTTCTTTACTACCCGCAAGAGGCTAAACACAGAGAGAACAAACAAAGACAGACAAAGGGATTAAGTTGATTATATCGACCCCAGTGCGTAACTGCTGCCTAAATCGTAAATGTGTTTACATTTACATAATTTCATGTGGTTAAAGTAAATATTCACAAAAAAGGTAATAGAACTAAAGATAAAAGTTTAGAAGCAATGAAAATATTTGTGTTGATTTTAAGGTTACATATGACACATTAATGGATTAGGTTTGTCTCCCACCGATAGGGTCGTCCGTCATTGTTCACATTCCTTGCAACTATCTAGTGACATCAGCTGTCAATATAATATTGTATTGAATATTTACTTTTATCACTCATACACTCGAAGTAGATTATACATGCATGCATACGTACACACACACACACACACACATATATATATATATATACACATACATACATACATACATACATACATACATACATACATACATACATACATACATGCACGCATACACAAATACATGCATACATACATAAATACGCGCTTTTATACACACATGTATACATGCATATCTACATATAATCTTATACAAATAGTGGATCTCTGTCGTTTGACAGTGAGGAGTCAGTTGTTTGATCAACCGGATTAGCTGCACTTGAATTAAAGTGTAAGTGGCTAAATATTCCACATACATGTATTTTTGACTTAATTCTTCGGCAAAACTAGCGTGACATAGTGTATAACAGGTTTGTAACTTTCGTATTATTAGCCTAATATATTCAGTGGGTTTCTCTACAGTTTCTAGTTAGACAATTTCGGAGGGTATTGGTCGAACTGAGACTACAGAAATAATTTTTACTCAAGGTGCCACGCAGGCTAAAGAATGTAATAACATATGTTTACAATGCCTATCCATGTTTTAACATCTATCTATCTATCTATCTATCTATCTATCTATCTATCTATCTATCTATCTATCTATCTATCTATCTATCTATCTATCTATCTATCTATCTATCTAATTTAATCTAATCTACCTACCTACCTACCTAGCTACCTACCTACCTACCTACGTGCCTACCTACCTACCTACCTACCTACCTACCTACCTACCTACCTACCTACCTACATACATACATACATACATACATACATACGTACATACATACATATATACATACATACCTGTCTGTCTGTATGTCTATCTGTTTTTCCTGTCTGTCTATCTAGCTAATCTAATGTATCAACATACATACCTGTCTGTCTGCCTGTCTTTCTGTGTATCTGTCTGTTTTCCTGTCTGTTTTTCTGCCTGTCTGCCTGTCTGTCTGTCTGTCTATCTATCTATCTATCTATCTATCTATCTATCTATATATATATCTATCTATCTATCTATCTATCTATATATCTATCTATCTATCTATCTATCTATCTATCTATCTATATATCTATCTATCTATCTATCTATCTATCTATCTATATATATATCTATCTATCTATCTATCTATCTATCTATCTATATATCTATCTATCTATCTATCTATCTATCTATATATATATCTATCTATCTATCTATCTCTATATCTATCTATATATCTATCTATCTATCTATCTATCTATCTATATATATATATATATATCTATCTTTCTATCTATCTATCTATCTATCTATCTATCTATATATATATATATCTATCTATCTATCTATCTATCTATCTATCTATCTATCTCTCTATCACAATGGACGGACGCTAGTCATATCGGCTCCAAGTAAGTTGGCCACTTTTACATGTTTAAAACTCCTTGTCGTCAAATATTTTGTTTTAATCGTTGTGCAAATTCATTCACTAAAAAACCTGAGAATTATTCACGTAGAATTCCGCCCCTGTATGGGCGAAATTACAAAAAAACTTTCAAAACTTTCGTGGGTTTTTTAGCCATTTTTCATTTTGAAAATGGCAACTAGAAACCACGTGGCTAGCCCGCCAGTCATGCAGAACGGTAGCAAAACACTATTGCTACCACTAGCTGCTAAACATCGCAGCGTGAACACCGCTGTCACCACCATCACCACCACCAACAACAACAACAACAAATCTAACGTCGCATTCACCATCGCCGCGACCAAAGACATTAACTTAGATTTCCCCTCACTCCCCACACCACTTGTTGATGATAAAGGGACAAAGAAAGGGATTTCAAAAATGAATACAAACGAAAACATGAATGCCAGCACCACCACCATCACCACCAACAACAACAACAACGAAATTGGCACAAAGCCGCCTACCAAAGACAACACCGCCAACACCAACACCACTACTACGACGTCAAATGCTACATCCAAGCCTTCTGCTGCTAATACCGCCAACACCAACACCACTACCATGACTTCAATTAACACTGCCACAATTAACACTTCTACTGCCAAATTCAAAACGAATTTTGCGGACGTAACAAAACAAAAAAGAACAATTGTAACATTCACCACACAAGAGATAAACCGCACAAAGGCACTCTTCTCCAAAGAAGGAGACAAATTGCACCTTCATATTCCACAACACATCGTGTAAAACACGCAAAAAAAACAATAATTTATAAAGTAATAAACAAAAAAACAAGAAGAACAGAAAATGCACCGCAGGAAAAAATCGATAAATGCCTTCGTCCTGTATGGGACTCCAAGGAATATATCAGTTGGGGAAACAAATTTGGTACAGTCCAAGTACGTTTCCTCAACGAAAGTTTAGCAAAACGTTTTTCCACATTGGAGCTACATTCGGACGACTTGGTAATGATACCAGTCTATTTAAACAAAAGGGTCACGAAAGTCCAAATAAAAAACATACCATTTGATGTCGAAACACAATGGGTGGTCTCTGCCATCTGCTTTGAAATGTCAGAGACAATGTCAGAGACAAACATCCTGGAAATCGCGGTTCTAGGAGAGAAAGACTATGTGGGCAAATCAATCGAATTCCTGCTTCAATTGGATGAAGCAGCAAGAGAGAAGATACCCACCGCTATAGAACTGCCAGGAGGCTACAAACTCTATATAGTGGTAGAGGGCAGGCGACCACGCTGCTATTTGTGTGGAAGCGAAACACACTTGAAAAAGACGTGCCCAACCACTGCACACCAAGAGCAACAACAACAACCACTACCACAACCAAAGCACTCCGGAAAAAAAGCTCTACTACCCACACCACCATCAACACAGAAGACGACAAGAGAAGCACACCAAGCTAATCCGTCATCAACCAAAAACCACTCGACACCTGGAAAAATACCAACACTACCATCAACAGCAAAACCCAAAGGAACAGAAAAACAAAGAAAACACACACAAACTGATCCCCCATCCCTTATACCGCACTCAACACACACAAACACTCAACAACCAACAACAACGAAAACAACAACACAACCACTTACACAGACATACATAGAAGCCCACAACATACCCCTACCCCCTTCTGATTCCTCAGAAATTTCGTCGGAAGACGAAACCAGTGAGGAATGGCAAATAGCTACAAAAAGAAGGAAAATAAAGAGCAGAAACACAACCAAACCAAATGCAAACACGAACAAAGCAGGGGGAAATACATCTCCCGAAGACATTTCAAAACCCAACGCAAACAACAGCCACACCAACACCACAAAAACATATACAGCAAACATGCTCACAGCCATAGACACCAAAACACAAATTTGATGGAATACATCCAATCAAAAACAAACATAACAGAAGATGACATAAAAACAAACAACCACCCATACACAACACCACCAGACCACATCAAAATAATACACATCTCCAAAAGTCTGCACCACACACTCAAAGGCATTTTCCCCAGTGCGGTTGGTAAATGCCAAAAATATCTCACAAAGAAACTGTACTGGGATCTTCTCGAGGACAAACCAACGGAGGAGAAAGCAAAAACTTTCGAGCAGTAAGTAACCCTCTGTATTCTAATTCATTAGAACTATGATCAAGATTGGTTGTGTAAATGCGCGTGGCTTGGGGTCCCCTTGGAAACAAGGGTACCTCTTAAATGACATAAAGTCACATAAGTTAGAAATCATAGCCATAAGCGAGACCAGACTCCACAATCCGCGGGCCCTAAAGACCATGTTTGGCGGACAGTTCAACATTTATTTTTCCCCCTGTCTGCCGAGAATGGGCGGTAGTGGCACCGCGGTACTTTTTCACAAGAGTCTGGATCTCAATGTAAGGACAATATTCGTAGACCCGAGGGTAGACTGGTCGTCCTGGATGTCGACGGCAGCAATGGGTGCGCTTTTCGGCTCGTATCAGTCTACGCACCGCCCTTAACAGGTCGGGCGGATTTCTTTCAACGTCTAGAAGTTTTCTTGGGAACGTCTCGTCCTTTACTCTTAGTGGGGGATTGGAATGCTACCTTGGACACGCATGTAGACTACGTGGGTAGAGATAGGAATAGACGGGGATGCAAATGCCTCAGAGACCTGCTCAGACGCTTTCAACTGTCTGACAGGTTTCGACTAGACCACCCGAATGCGCCAACGTGGACATGGAGCAACCGCATCGGGTCGTCGAGATCGTATCTAGATAGGATACTGTGTAGGACAGTAGATAGAGATAGCATAGGATGTCCACAATTCCACATAGTCAGCTACACGGATCACAAACTTGTGACATGTACGCTAGACTTAGGTAAGACACTTAGGCAGGGTCCCGGATACTGGAAACTAAACGCGTCTTTCCATCGAGACAAGTTTTCAGAGACCGGATTAGCACACTAGTAAAGAGGGCTTTGACGGGAGCCATCATCAACAACAAATGGTGGTTTGCCCTCAAGAGAGCAGTAAAAGCAGAAGCGATTAGGTACAGCAAAGCACTAGCCATAGATAGAAATAGAGTAGAGGGTGAGCTAGTTAAGAAGCTAGAAGAGGCAATTAGAAGCGGCATCGCATCCGACGTTTTGGCGGCGAGGTTGGCCCTCGACCAACACTTCAACGCCAAACACGAAGGATGTGCTGTCAGAGCTAGGATGCGTGCTCTAAGGAACGAAGGTGTTGGAGCCGCGAGAGAGGCCCGGGTGGCAGAGGCGCAACAGGGCAACAAAGCCACCATTCGGTCACTGGTAGATGAACAGGGGCGCGAATTGCTCGAGCCAAGTAAAATGTGTGAGGCCTTTCAGCAGCATTTTGCCCGACTGTTCGGAACGAGTGGAGGGCAAGAACGTAGGGTGGACTTCAGTGCCTACCTACATAGCCTACCACGACTCTCGACAAGAAAGGCAGGGTGCTGCGAAGGTGCCATCACGGCGGCGGAAGTGCGGGAAGCGATGGCAGAATGCTCGAGGGACAAATCACCGGGTTTGGATGGTCTACCCTACGAGCTTTACAATTGTATGCCAGACTTGTTTGGAGATCTCTTGGCGGCGGTGTACTGCAACTGGCAGCAAAACGGGAGCATTCCTGGTTTTGTGAGCCGAGGAGCCGTAACACTGCTGAAGAAAGATCTAAACAGGGAAATGTAATAGATAACTTTAGGCCCATCACTCTGCTTAATGCAGACTTGAAAATTTTGGCCAAGGTGCTAGCCAAGAGGTTGGCGCTTGTCATCGAGAAACTGGTCGACAAGGCGCAAACATGCGCCGTGCCAGGCCGGACCATCCATGACAACCTCCATCTGATGCGCTACATCATAGACAGGGTAGTTAACGAACCTGGCATGGGTGGGGCCCTGATCAACTTGGATCAATCAAAAGCCTTTGATAGGGTAGACCATCGATACTTGGAGGCAGTCCTGAGAGCGGCTGGTTTCGGTCCCGTCTTCCGCGGCTGGATAGCTGCCTTGTACAGAGGCATCCGTTCGGTAATTCGCGTAAATGGACATCTATCGAGACCTTTCGACATTGCACGTTCGGTCCGTCAGGGATGCCCCCTCTCGGCGCTTCTATACGTATTGACTCTTGAGCCACTACTGCGGAAGCTGGCGACTCTAAGGGGCATCCCGCGAGAATTGGGATGCGGGACGAGCGTGTCTGCATACGCGGACGACGTCACCGTCATAGTGTCTAGCCACGAGCACATCGAGCTGGTCGGCGAGACACTGAAAAACTACGAAGCGGTGACAGGAGCGAAAATCAACCGGGAAAAGTCAGTGGGCTTGCGACTAGGCACCTGGAGAAGCAAGCCCATGCCGTCCACCAGCGCCTCCGTCGTGGGACGCTGGACCGACGGCCCGGTTGAGTTGCTCGGGGTCTGGTTTGGTCCGGACCTCCAAGTGGAGAAGAACTGGAACGAGATAACGAGTAGGGTGGTCACTCTCGCCCGGCAATGGGCCGAGAGGAAACTGTCCCTAAAAGGTCGAGCGGAGGTGGCGAACACGTACATCGCGTCCGTCATCTACTACCGCCTGACCGTCGTACCTTGTCCCGACCCTACCATCACCAAACTACAACGCATCCTCTTTCGCTTCTTGTGGAAAGGATGCGTCCCGATGGTCAGGCGATCCATTTGCTGTCAACACCCGTTAAAAGGAGGGCTGGGCATGCCGTGGTTGATGATGCGCAGACACGCGCTGAGACTGCGACATCTCTGGCTCTATGTAGACGACGGTGAACAGGTGTGGTCGCCGTTTGTGAGGCACGCTTTCCCGCAGCTCGTCTCCATGACCGAACTGCAGTCGTGGATCAAAAAGAGGCCGAGGAAGGGCGAATGGCACCGCGAGTGTCGCGTTGCTCTCAAGCAACTCTGCCGTCCTGGGTCGACCTTAAGTGACTTCAACACAACCAAAGCATTCTATAGGGGTTTAGTGGAGGGGAGGTACGACGACGAGCTCGGGGCGAACTGGACGTCGACGAGGAGTACCTGACCCGCCTGTTCGGGACGACTTTCGGGCCAGGGCCCATGGACAACTTCCAGAGATCCCTGGCCTGGCAGTGCTACCGAGAAGCGCTACCCGTTCGGGATAAGCTCTACAGACACGGCTCGAGAAACACGGGGCCGACCTGCCCGAGATGCGGTCAGAGCGACGAAACCGTTCTGCACGCACTCGTTCAGTGTCCAACAATTTCCGACCTGTGGGCTTATGTCGAACAACTGCTGTCACGTGTGGGACGAGTCGGTTTATCAGCTGAGTCTATCGTCAATATTGTCACGCCTCCTTCCTTCAAACGGGAAGGAAGAGCTATTTTCATCATCCTTGTGGCTATGGCGAAAGAATGTATCTGGTGGACGCGTCTGAAAGGATTGGAGACAAACACTTTCCTCTCTGGTCAATCTCTCATCAACTTCTTCAAGTACCACTTGAAAAGGAAAGTGAGAGTAGAGAGGCAAGTTTTGTCTAGCGAATGTTTTAAAAAAAGATGGGTGAATGTAGCAAGAATGGCACGTATGAATGACGAAGCCACCTTGAGCATAGTCCTATGAACCCAGAAATCGAAAACAGAGAGTTGCTTATTTGCAAAAAAAAAAAAAAAAAAAAAGAAATATAAAATGTGACTTCATTGACCGAGGTTACCGTGGTCTTTTCCGCAGGCTTTTCTTTCCACGGGTAAACCTCACCTGTCCTCCCCTTTACACTTCATATTGACATTTCTGTGATAACGATCCCTATTGATCATTTTTTTTTCCTCTCCCCCCCTTTTTTTTTTTTTTTTTTTTTTTACCCCCCTTATTTTTGTCCTCTTTCTCTCCTTTTACGATCCCTTTTGATCGAACCTCCCCCTTCCTTTTTTTTTTTTTTTTTTTTTTTTAATACCTTCAAAAGAAAAGCTCTACCTTGTAATTTGTTCTATCTGTGTGCAGCCCTGTGTGGCTAATAAAGAAACATATCTATCTATCTATCTATCTATCTACCTACCTACCTATCTATCTATCTCCGTCCGATTTAGTTCCACTGGTATATTCTAGTATCAACTATACATATCGCATCTAATAAAAACAGTGTCGAAAAGAACTCGTGAAAGCAGTGCTTGAAGTCAACCACTGTTCAATAGCTGAAACCGGTTATAAAGAAAATATAGAAAAACGTAAAAGGTATTATTTGTGGCTGTGTATATTTATACCTCTGTCATGTTATGGTAGTTAGACTGATTCCCACCATATATACAGTAATGCAGTAATCTTGCCTCAGTTTGGTAAAGTCAAGAGCCCTTTCTAAAACACGTAATCGTTCTGGGGATATTGCCTGAGAACAGGAAGGCCATCTTGCTATTGTTGATATCGCTTGATAATATCTGTCTAGCTATTTCAATACTAAATTGAAATCCGATGTAATGCTTGTTGTTTCCCAACAGAAACCGTGATTGACACTTCTGAGACTGTCAAAGAACGCACAGGAATTATAATCTCTTTACAGCTTACGACTTTATCATAATGGATTGAATAATGATTCATCATATGAGCATTAGCATTGTTAATGCAAAGCACATAATCCTTTTTCTCTTTGTAGATGTTAAATGGCTGGAGTGATAAGTTACACCGGTACACCTCACATATCGATGCTCCTTAAAAAGGACTACATTTTTATGTTGTGAAGAACACATCGGGAAATATACTTCACTTTCGAAAATGGCTGATTCGACGCGAACCACCTTTTCTCCGCTACCCGTCACCTATTATCAAGAATTTTTCGATGACTGTTGCAAGAGATTGTCTCGGATTCTTATCTCAAATTCTTTCACTGCAGGCGTCGAATTGGCAAAGTCGTTAGAGGCAATGAAATGCTTTATAGTTTTCACTCCGGCTCCATACACTCTAACTAAACATCTCGCCAAGAATGTTTTGCCATTCAAGTATAGGTGGACTAGCATGATAATTTGAGCATCCGTTAAATGCCTTGTGGCAAATTATTCAGGGGTTTTGTGTTTTGGGTTCAAATCCTGCGGTGACCTACACGAGTAGTAAACTTAAGCCGCCGTTTGTTTGAGTACCAACACTTGATCACCCGCTGACTTTAGAAGACTTTAGTCGGTTGCAAACATTCAGGTCATGTCTCTACTTTGAGGATAACATTTTCCATTTCTCCCACTAGTGTTGGGGCCTCTGAAAATGGTTTGTGTACTGATCCTTACCTGACTAATCGATCGAAAGTGCAGAGAGAGTTTCGAGCTATAGGCATCGTAACACGGCTCTTTACTTGTTTAAATTCAACTGCTTTTGAAGCTATAGCTCGGAGACGGACCAGTTTTGCTAGGCCGACAGGCTGTATTTATACAAAAGGGAGAAGAAATTTCCATTAGTGCTGAAACCACTCATAACTTTACAAAAGTCCCCTATACATTAACAATATTGCGAGTTCAAATTCCAATGCATATGTTTAGATGGACCACATAGCAAAACACCTAACTACATTCTTCCCGGTTTTATTTTGTTGGGGAATATTCTCTACTGATCAAAGTTAATGATTAAAAAAAATCAAATTCTCGATCAGCGTTTATGTTGTATGGACTCAATGCCAGGTCAGTCTTGACTGAGCAAATCTACAATTAAACGCATTCCAATGAAATTCCTATCTTTATTTCAACCAATGTACCGTTTCTTCTTTAAGACAGAAAGATATGATATAAAGGAAATTTGGCAGCTATCTAGTCGGTTGGACGATCACAGGAAGGTTGTCGTGAGCATTTCTCTTTTGCTCATTCAGCGCAACAGAACCTTGGAGTAAACGTTGGTTATGTGGATATTTGTGGTTATATTACTCTAACGAACAACCCTGGTTCACATTGCTGATATATATTTAACTGGTGAATGTTATTTTTTACTTATGCTTGATTTATCAGAATCGTTAGAACATCAGGTATTCGGAATTCATATCCTTCCCGTTTTAACTCTTCTTTTCATCATTCTGAAGTCGACAATATGAATGTGGAAAGAGCGACTTTATTAGACCGCGTCTTTGGTAAGGTGGCATTACTGATGATGCACATGGCAGTAGCAGAAGCAACAGCAGCAGCAGCAGCAGCACCAATAGCACCAATAGCAGCAGCACCAATAGCAGCGGTAGTAGTAGCATTTCCAATATTGGAAATACGCATTTCTAATATTGGAACAATGTCACACATTTTCATAAACACATATAACAAATTGAATCAACTTAGTGTATGTGAATAGATTCTTATTTAATCGATTCAGGAGCCCAGGTTACTCTGGCAGGTTTTAAATTCAAATCGTCGAGATATTGTACCATCTCATAAAAAGTTTTCGGCACTCTCTTTCGATTCTTTCACCGACATGTGCTGCTAGTTAGGTGCTTTTAGCTTAAATTTCAACAAAGCTCCTACGCGTTTGGGCAAGTGGGTGTCCTCGATTACATTGACTCGAGCAGGATTTCAACGGTAAAGGGAGACAACACATAACTGCAACGTATTTTTCCAATACTCCACTGCTTTCGTTACAAAAATAACTGATTCTGATTCAGATGCAAGGCCAATTATTTGAATGAGAAAGGTGTTCCATACCATGGAAGACAGTACATGACTGGTTTATTGATTTTGGTGAAATGAAAATTAGAGTTGGCCTCGGTGAGATTTAACATCAGAGCACAAAGAGTGGAACACATACAGCAAGGTAAAATTCTATCAATCAACTACTTTTGCTTTTAAATTGGGCATAAAACCAAACCTTTGGGTCGAGAGGACTAGTCGATTATATACCTCCACCACCATACCAGTTTTTCACTGGTACTTTTATTTTATCATCCACAGAAAGATGAAAGACAAAGTTGATCACGTGGGGAGGAAGTAACCTAAATTCAAAATATGAAGAACCAGAAGCAATATCACAGTGCATCAATTTCGGCACTCTACCGATTTCGCCAGTGTAACGCACTTTATTGCTGTCTGAAAAATGCAGGATAGGATTAATCGATTACAGTGACTGCAGGTCTTGCCTGGTACTTTATTTTTATAATTCTTGGGGAATGAAGGCCAGATTTGATGTCGGTGGGATCCGAACTCAGAACACAAACCGTCGAAAAAAATACATCAAGATATTTTATTTGACGTTTTAATGATTCTTCTAAACAACAGCCTTTTTAAATTTCGTACCGAGGTTAAAGGTCAAAAATTTTAGGGAAATTGTTTGGTATATCGAATTGATCCTGATGTCTGATGGGTACTTCTTCTCATCGACTTCAGAATGATGAAAAGAAGAGTTAAAACGGGAAGGATATGAATTCCGAATACCTGATGTTCTAACGATTCTGATAAATCAAGCATAAGTAAAAAATAAAGAACAAAAGACATAAAAAAGAAGGCCTGCAATCTTTGGCGTGTAGGTCGTGATGATACAGTGAACCGTCACGTTAAAGAGTCCCAGGAGAGATTACAAATAATGAATTTTTTACCGGCTTATTTTTTAAATAATATAAATTGAGGAGAAATATATATATACACATGCACACACACACACTCACACACATATATAGATAGAGTAAAAGATAGAGTTTATAGATAAAGTAAAAACAGTGTTTTAGCTGGGTAGTGTTCTGTGGGATAAATTACCAGAAATAGTTCATAATATGAGTCCTTAAAAAGTGCCTTGCGTTATGTGTTCCGGCTTTATATGTATGGAGCTGTAATTCTGCTGAAGGAAATTTTGCCTCTTTCGTCTCTCAGATACTGATAATAGGAGGTACGAATCAAGTACCGGGGTCGATATGACCGACGAATATTTTCCTTCAGATATTAGTTTCAAATTTTGGTACAAGGCCAACAATTTCAGAGGAGGCGTGTAAGTCAATAACATAGACCCCATTGCTCAACTGGTACTTATTTTGTCGGTCCCAAATGAATGAAATGTAAAGTCGGCCTCGGCAGAATTTGAGCTCAGAACATGAAATGCCGCTAAGGATTTTGCCCAGCGTGCTAACGATTCGGCCAGCTTGCCGCTTGATCTTCCTCAAATACTGATGGCCTTGTAAAAAATTTAGAAACAAAATCTGAAAGAATTCTTTGGGGGCAAAAGAAAGGGTCAGTGTCTTTGCAGACCCTCCGAGATTGACCCATCCGTTGAGATGCAACAGGAATGACAGATGCAGTGCAATAACATCAGACCCACGAGAAAAATTTAAGATAAATAACAAAAGTAACGTAAATTTCATTCCAGCTTCGACTGGAACGAGTTTTATTGGATATACGAAACAGAAAATTCCGCACGAATTAACATTCTGAACGGATAGGGGAAATACAAATGAATAACTTATTACCTTCTCACATTTTGACGTTTCTATGGCATATTTATATTTAGAGACATCGAAATATATGCTGTTCCCATTCACGGTCGTAGAGTGTTGACGTCATAAAACCTGATGTCTTCTGATGTCATTAAAACTTGCTGAGCGCGTGATCTAAATAGAATAAATGAAAATTTGGTAATCATGCAGCCAAAATATATTTAATCTACATTTCGTATTTAAATGCAAACGTTGGGAACGTTACTACTTTTTTCACAAGATTCATAAGGCCTCAGGGATGACTGTTTGATTTGCTAAATTTCCTTCAAATCATCAAATAACATCTTGTCGTTACATAAAGGAGGGGAAAATAAATTAAGAAATGTCTGGCATAAAAATGCTTTTTATTATAGGGATGGAAGCACTCCGTCGGTTACGACGACGAGGGTTCCGGTTGATCCGAATCAACGGAACAGCCTGCTCGTGAAATTAACGTGTAAGTGGCTGAGCACTCCACAGACGTGTACCCTTAACGTAGTTCTCGGGGTTATTCAGCGTGACACAGAGAGTGACAAGGCCGGCCCTTTGAAATACAGGTACAACAGAAACAGGAAGTAAGAGTGAGAGAAAGTTGTGGTGAAAGAGTACAGCAGGGATCACCACCATCTCCTGCCGGAGGCTCGTGGAGCTTTAGGTGTTTTCGCTCAATAAACACTCACAACGCCCGGTCTGGGAATCGAAATCGCGATCCTATGACCGCAAGTCCGCTGCCCTAACCATTGGGCCATTGCGCCTCCACTTTTTTTTTATTATAGATCCGTTCGATCACAGCTACCTATGAGCTAAACAATAACAACAGCAGTAATGATAACTACAACACAAGCAGCAAGAAGTAAACTCAAAAACTTTTGACATTTGATATCTCCGAAACCACAATTCGATGAGATAGACCAGGTAGAAATAGTAGCCACATTGCCCTTACACCACACCCGAAAAAATGGACGCATTGACTTATGTAGTCTCAGATATTTACGTCTGAAAGAAAATACGGGATAGTCATGACTAGAAAACCTTCAATGATAAATCTACTCCGTCAAGGATGACCCAAAATCAAGCAAAAACCATAAGCGCTGAAATATTATGTCTGTGTTGCCAAATCAAATTTGACCGAGTCTCTGTGAGAACATAAGCCTTACCACCAAAACCATTCCGTGAGGTCAGGATAACCTAAGACTACGTTATCAATGTAATCCTTATTTGTGACAATAATCCTTAATTTGGTGAAAATATAGCTGTCATTTCGAACGGTTCGAACGACCGCTGTTTCAATAGGGCTACGTAAGTTAAAGCTGTCGTTGATCTTCTTTTTCGCTGTAGAGTTAATATGGTTGCAGCTTCCTCAGAATAACAAAGCTGTGTGAGTAAATTGTTCGCTTTGCAAACACGTAGTTTCAAGTTCAATCCTGTAGACTGGCACCTTAAGCGACTATTTTTTTTACCATAGTTTGCGATTCACAAATAGCATGCGAATTGAATTTGTCGTACGGAAATTAAGCGGAAACCTGTTGGATGTGTGTAAGTGTGTATAAAACTACATGTGTATGGCTGTGTGTACGTTTGTATGTATGTATGTATGTATGTATGTACGTATGTATGTATATATGTATGCATGCATGTATGTATGACGCTTTGGATGTGTTAATTGGCCCAAAACCATTCGAAGTGCGTGCGCAAACAAACGAACATACTCAAATACAAATACACACATATTTGTGTGTACGTGTGTGTGTGTGTGTGTGTGTGTGTGTGTGTCTGTGTGTGTGTGACTGAATGAGTGTGCGTGTCCAAATAAATATAACACGAAGCGATTTTCTACGAACAAGCTGGCCTTGTAAAGTATCCATCCGGTTGCTTCATCAACCGGAACGCAATAACGAGACTTGAATTTATCCATATTAAATATATACTAAGAGACACTTTAGTCATGACATGCTTAAATTTATTTAAACTTAGATATTCAATTCACCCATATTCAGAGATAGTTTAGGCAACAGAGTGAAGCAACGATTACCGTAAAAGCAATATGTGGAGAAGTAAACACAGTTCTTAATCAAAATACAGTAAGAAAATAAATGCTGAATCAGGTAACTTTGTAACAGGTAGTAACATTGTTTACAGAGTGAGCTTGATCTCAGAAATAAAATTCATATCCCAGTGCTTGTTTATGTATATTTCCATGCTTGTAGTTCGAACTCTGTTTTGGCCAGCTCAGCTACTAAGATCTTTCCTCTTCTTTCTCTGTCTCACATCCACGCATGCATATCTATAAGTTTAATGGAGCAGTTCCGTTGTTATTTGCTTGAGAATAAATTTCCTTAATTTATTTTGACGAATATCTAGATTTAGAACATTTAATATTGTTCTCATAGTGCTTTTGTTGCAATGTGGTGTGTTAACCACAACAATATGTAGTTGAGTTGAATATCTGCCACTAGTATATTTAATATTGCTGATGCGGTTCATTACGTTTACATGCTGGACATGGTCGCCGGAACCCGTTTCGCATGCCGATGGTAATAACATGTATGTATATATATCTATATATTCGAGCTGTTTTAGAATACACACACACACACACACACCACACACTCACACGCACAGATGTTCATATATTCATACATACATAAAACATACATGCGTACACAAACACACACACATACATATATATGCACATACAAATACAGCGACACATGTACACATACACACACACCTGCGTGTGTATATGTATATGCATGCAAAAATTGAGCGAGAGAGAGAGAGAGAGAGAGAGAGAACAAGACACAAAGTTATATACATATATATATTTTCTTCATGTTTTCGAGGTACAGTATATCTAGGACTACATTATTTAATGTCCACTACCCTTCATATGAAAGTGAAATACTTGTGGGAGATATGAACAGTATTATCAACAGAGTGAGAGACTACTTGATATTCCCACGGTGATTCCAAATTGATGTATTTGATAGACTATCTGAAATATTATAGAATTTTATTTTAACTAAGTGTACGTATTTTAAGATTTTTCATATTTTTACTTTTGCAATTTCAAATGTTCTAGTATTTCTGAATAACATTTAATTAGTGTTTTCGTATTATTACGCTTTTTGTTTCAACTTTTTACTATTTTTT
Source organism: Octopus sinensis (assembly GCF_006345805.1). Classification (NCBI taxonomy): domain Eukaryota; kingdom Metazoa; phylum Mollusca; class Cephalopoda; order Octopoda; family Octopodidae; genus Octopus; species Octopus sinensis. The sequence continues at coordinate 124,616,077 of NC_043001.1, read as the reverse complement.
GCTATTTTTTTTTCACTATCGGTTTGTCAGATAAATCTGTTTCGTTGTTTTCTACTTGATACTCTGTCATCATATGCCTGAAAATAGATAAAATTTATTCAAATTTCAAAAACGACACACTAAAATGGTGGAGAAAGAATAGAGGTATGAAAAGTCGCGAAACACTACGATAAAGATATTTATCCTATTAATTCACATAACATTGAACAGGATTAAAACGAATAGTAAGAGAGAAAAAAACTTATGAATTTATCTGAAAAACAATATTTAAAATTAAAAAATCTGAAATAATCTCCTCACTGTAAAGTATGAAATCTTCTGTATTCTCTTATTATTAAGTCGACAAGTATGAAATTTGTTGTAAGATATATGGTAAAATTTGACAGCTGCTCATTTTGTGCCATTATTATATTTTGACAATCTTTATTTTTTGTTAGAAAGCTGACACATCTATTTCTTTATTCTAACTCATTTTGCACTTTATAAAGTATTTATAAATCGATATTTGCTGTTATTGTTTAGAGATGAATAAGTCGGAAATTCGTACAGTTTTGAAGTATGAGTTCTTTCTGGGAAATACAGCATTACAGACAGATCGGAATATTAATGGAGTATTTCATTCTGTAATTTTATTACACAGCAGACAGTATCAAATTAGTTTGCAGAATTTCGTTCTGGGAACTTTGGCCTCACAGATGAGTAACGCGGTGGACCAGAAAACAAAGGTCGATAATAACGAACGGAAAGTCACAGTCGTCTCAGATCCATCCCAAAGTGCCTGTGAATTATCGTTGTTGTTTAGTGTTAGCAAGCAAACAATATTGACACACCTAGTTCAAATCGATAGAGTGAAAAATTTGGATAAGTGGGTTCCCCATGAACTCCATGAAAATCAGAAACAGCAACGTTTGGAAAGCCTTCATTATGCTACTTTCTCGTCACAAAAATGAATAATTTTTAATCAAATTGTAACATGTGATGAGAAATGGATTCAATACAACTGTAAACATTCAGCACAATGGCTAGACAAAGACGAGCCACCAAAACAGATTCCAAAAAGCAAAATTCATCAAAAGAAGCTGATGGTGTGTGTTTAGTGGTCTGGCGCAGATGTGATCCATTATGATATCATTAAATCTGTCTCATCAATCACGGCCGAAGTATACTGCACCCAACTGGACCAAGTGATACAGAAACTTGCAAAAGAAAACAGCCTAGGTTAGTCAACAGATCCACTCCTATTTTTATTTCAAGACAACGCTAGACTACACATTGCAAAAATGACGTTGGCGAAACGACAAGAGTTGGAGTTGGAAGTTCTCCATTATCCACCATACTCACCTGCTAATGCCCCCACTGACTACAACTTCTTCCAGAATTTGGATGACTTTTTGATGACGATGCTGTATTGACTCTAGATTGCCAGGCTTTTACAGTTCCAGGCTGGACAAGCTGCCGCTGAAATGGCAAAAGTGTATTAACAATTTGGGTGCATACTTCGATGAATAAAACTATTCTTTGTATTTATAAAACATTAGCAAACTTTTTTCTATTCTACAAATTTCATACATACATACACACATACATCAAAGTTCATCTATGAATAAACTCCAAATGTTTGAACTGTTGTCAGGTTATAACCGTATTATAACCGTAGCATCGGTGAGATTAATTATAATAATTATTATAATATTCTTGTAGTAAAGAAAGAAAAAATAGCTGAGATATCAGGAATTAAAATAAAATTAATTAAAAGTAGAATGCAATAGGATCTATATCTGATGTTCGGCAGTATGGTGTCAATAATACCAGAGATGTGAAAGTCGACTAGATTAGCCAGAATGTTGTTCTAATTCCATACGATCGCCGTTCAACTTTATCTATGTTCAGTCAATGAAAACGTGTACTACGTTAAAGAGTGTTGACGTCATGAAAAAGTTCTTCACGTCATTCTAATAGATGATGCACTTCATAAGAAATACGATGTGGTATCAAGCAGTTCCGGAACTACTGCTGCAGCGCGCCAGCAGATGGTGGCACACGATTGTGCACACAGTGAGGGCCAGCAGTGACCTTCACGAGGCTGTGTGTCGATGGACATTGCTGTTTTTACTTCATAAAGTTGTGAAATTTGTGATATTGTGATCATGTGCATGCTGTAGTCTGCGATTTCATCATGACATAAACAAAGAGCCAACGTGAACTTTTGCATTCAGCTTAGGAAATCTGCTACAGAGACATTGAGCATGCTCTGGCAAAATTATGGCGACGAGGGAATGAGACGTACGGAATGTTTCGAGTGGCAAGGGTGCTTCAAAAGAGGAAGAATGTCCTTGGAAGATGATGAGCGATCTGGAAGACCTGCCACGAACGTCACCCCCAGATATGTAGTATTGTGCATCGAGAATTCGTTCCCCAGAGTCGGACCATCAATCGAGAGTTCTACTATGACATTTTGAAGCGTTTGAGGGAGGATATTCGGCGAAAGTGACTGGATCCGTGAAGCAGAAAGAATTGGATTCTTCACGACGACAATGCGTCCTGTCACAGAGCTTTTCCCACTCGTAAATTTCTCGACAAAAACAACACGGTATCGCTTCTATACCCGTCCTATTCCCCGGATTTAGCACCTGCAGACTTCCATCTGTTCTCCAAAATGAAAATGATGTTCAAAGGTCGCCGTTTTAACAGACTTTTCGAAATCCAGAGCGAATCGCAGAAGGTTGTCGACATGCTTACCGAAAACGAATTCCAGGCCGGATTTCAAAAGTTGCAGGAATGCTGGGACCGCTGCATTGCTGTGCAAGGTGACTATTTCAAAGGAAATGATGTTAAAACTTAAGTGAGTAAGTTATATTTTATTAAACATGACTAGACTGGTAACTTTTTGATACTACGTCGTATTTTATTAACTTACTGTACTGAATAATGATCGATGATGGGACGCGACATCAAATACAATAAGTCTCTGATGTACTAATGTATCACTTATGTGTATTTCTATGGAAGCAACATTTTCAGTGAGGTTCCAAACTACTATGAATTATGTGAGTTATTTGTTATTGCCCTGCAGACAATTGTGCTCCCGGAAAAATTTTAATCGTCAGTGCTTTAAAAAGTGAATTTATAAATTTTAGATCGATAATTCTAGCTGTTTTAACGACTTCCGAAACTTCCATTGTGTAATAATTCCTTGACCGTGATATACTTAGATTGCAAAGAAATTCAGATAGTTGGATTTAACACTATGTGAAACTTTACATGGCATCTTGGTTTACTGGACACAGACCATGTAGCAGTGATATATATTTCTTTATTGCCCACAAGGGGCTAAACATAGAGGGGACAAACAAGGACAGACAAACGGATTAAGTCGATTACATCGACCCCAGTGCGTAACTGGTACTTTATTTATCGACCCCGAAGGAATGAAAGGCAAAGTCGACCTCGACGGAATTTGAACTCACAGCGTGACGGCAGACGAAATACGGCTACGCATTTCGCCCGGCGTGCTAACGTTTCTGCCAGATAGCAGTCATATAGTGGCGAAAATATCACGATTTGCGCTCATGGATTGTGTTTTACATGTCTGGTATGGTCCACATACTACTAAAGATAGTAAAAATATAATATGCTTTATTTTAGATGAATCTCAGTACAGTGCAAAATTTATTCAGCTCTATTATATAATCGATATTTGAATAGCTTTTATTTTTGTTATTATGGGGTCTGCATCTTTTCGTTAATCGATTTTAACATTTTGAAAGAACTGATAAATCTATTTGATGTGTTTCAAATTGTTGATTTTAAAATTGTTAGCTGCAAGATTCATCTATAGTTTCACATCACGCAGGATATCCAGATTTTCAGTTAACTCTCTGCATTAGAATTCATTGTTGATTGCAAACTCTGCAATTTTCATTGCAGGTGAATATCAGAAATCTTTGAATAAATGAAAAGTCTTTGAAAATCTTAATTTTAAGGCGAAAGCAGCGGAATTAAAGTAATAAATACATTATGATATAATGATTTATACATTAGTGATTGCATTTGCTAAACTGTAGCAAGCAGAACAAAGAGAAAATATATACACAGAAACATCTAGAAGATATATATTGGTTTTATGGAAACAGAAATTTCTCTCCATAGATACAAAAAATATACATATGTAACACAACTTTACATTTACTCTTAGAAATGCATGGATGTATAGGTAGATCTCTAGAATGTGTTTGGGTATATTTTGAACAGTATTACGGAAACGTTTTCTTTTGGAACGTATCTCTGCTATTCTGTATTTTATCAGTTATAATGCAATCGCTTCTTATGTATAACTTCAGAATGAAGTCAGGTCAACTATAGCTTTGATTCTGCACTATGAAACGTTCGCAAGAAGAAGGGCTTCTAGCATCCTCAAATTGGTTAAAATGTTAAAAGCTGTATGCATATATGTATGTATATATGTAGAGAGTTCGCGAAAAAAAAACAAAACACGAAGACAGGTAGTGAACAAAACAAACAGATATATTAGTATAACGCTCAGGAATAGAAAAGGTATTTTACGTTTCGAGCCTACGCTCTTCTACAGAAATGGACACAGAAAAAAACAAGGAGAGAAAAAAAATCTGTGCAGTGGTTACAGATCTATCACGGCGACTCTATGTATGTATGTATGTATGTATGTATGTATGTATGTATGTATGTATGTATGTATGTATGTATGTATGTATGTATGTATGTATTATGTATGTATGTTGTTATTTAGTTATATGTCAAGATTTCATGCCAGTAGAGATAGATCCGCTTTATAACGTAAGGCCAAAGCTCTTTCATTGCAATTTCAACATCAACAGGGTAAGTATGTATATATGTATGTATGTATGTATGTATGTATGTATGTATGTATGTATGTATGTATGTATGTATGTATGTATGTGTGAGTGTATGTATATATGCACATGTGCAGATTTGTATATTTTGTTTTATATATATATTCTCATGAAATAGTTGCATGTCTAGATATATACTTAAATGAACTCCTGGAAAGCTTTACAGATTTTTATAGTGCCAGTGGTGCCTTCGATCTGTATCCGCCGAATCAGCTTTCTCGTTTCTGGTTTTGGGGAACCTACTTTCTCAAAATTGGTATGTATGTCATTATCCAGTTTATTTCAAGATTACTTGCCAATAGAGAAAGAACCGGTTTCTAACCTAGATTAAAGGTTCCTTCATTGGAGTTTCAACATCAACAACAGGTTATTTTTGTTTGTTTGTATGTATGTATGTATGTATGTATGTATGTATGTGCAGATTTGCATGTTTTATGTATGTATTCTCATGCATATAGTTACATATCTAGACATGGTCATATATATTTAAATGATAAACTTCTCGAAAGTTTTACAGATGTTTAAAGTTCCAGTACTGGAATTAGCTTTCTCCTTTCTGGTTTTTGAGAAGCCTAATTTCTCAAGACTGATATTTAGGTAGTGTGTTACATACTCCAGGGGTTCAATATAAACCTGAACTTGTAATCTGGATAGAGTAACTGTAGATTTCTCAATAGTTTAGCATAGGTGTTCTCTTTTCCACTGATCTCCAGCTTAATGTTATCCCCTGGGCAGCTAATTTCCACAACGGGGCACAATTTCTCTTCTGTAACCCAAATCATTATATCAGGTCTGTTGTGCTTACATTTTATCTAGTTCTCCATTGACATTCCACCAGTATTTCATTTCATTATGAGTGGCTATGGCTTCTACCGTATTGTGTTTTTATTTCTTTGTCCTCAGGATTATCCTTCCGACGGATTTCATTATAGAGTGTCCTAGCTACAACGTCATGTCTCATCGGCAGATTATATCGTGATGACATTTTCGGACAAGTGCTTATGATGTGGGTGATATTTTCAGTGTGAACTCCATAAAGCTTACATCGGTTGTCACATTTTACGGCTTTTCCCGCATCTCTATCCCTTTTGTGCATCAGGTACTTGGTTGATATTTCCTGTTCCTGGATTGCAAACTTATATACCTTTCAAAGTGGAAGGTAGTAATCCGGCTGTTCGTCCATGATAAACTGCTTTGATGATCGATGTTACTATCATCACGGAGCTTTCTACTAACATATTTATGCATGTTCTTCTGCTCATATAGGCTATCCTTTCATCCGATGATATGTTCTGGTAGAGTCGTGTGACTTCTTTGGGCATCTATTATAAGGTTATTAGAGAAAGTGTTGCTCAAGGAGCTGCCTTCCAATTCTTATAATGTTATCAGCTTCATGTATGCAAACTTGATCAAGGGATGCACTTCGCCGCTTGGTGGTTAAAAGATGTTGGCGAAGGGATATGATACAATATTCAAAGGCATTTGGGATAGATTTTAAGCTTCTGCCGCATCGTTTACGTTTTAGGTAGAGGTGATCTACCTCACTGTTTATGTGGAAATTATGTGTGCTTGTTAGTATTTTTCGGGTTTTCACATCAATGTCTCGGATCTCATGAAGCATTCAATCAAGCAGCCCAAATGTTGGTATGAGTACTGGCACTTCAAACACATTGTGAGCCACTGTTTTATTGAATGCAGGGAGTTCTGCGGTCCAAAGTTTCTTTATTCGGCTGTAATATTCTTTAGTGACACGTGTTTTGTTACAGGTGCCACTGTAAGATATATTTTTATCCACCCCTAGATACCTGTAACATTCGTCGGCATATACAGGGGAAACAGTTAAATCATTGACGGGGATGCAAGTAGATTAGTTTATACTTTTCCCCCTTTTCACAACCATATAACAGCATTTATCCTAACCAAACTCCAACCCTATATCCTTTGAAAATGGTGTAACTAGGGCAAGGCTCTTTTTCATCTCATGCGTATATGTATGTATGTATGTATGTATGTATGTATGTATGTATGTATGTATGTATGTATGTATGTGCGCCTGTTTGTGTGTGTGTGTTTTTATAATATATGTGTATGTATTTATGTATGCATTTATAAGTATTGTATATAAGTATATATAAGTATTTATGTATGCACCTCTCTCCCTCTATCTAGTTATGCCTGTCTGTACATATTGTTGACAGTGTCCAAAGATTGCAGAGAAATTTCCGAATTGTTAGGTCTGATACACACACACACACACACGGAGACACACACACACACACACACACACACACACACGCACACACACAAACACACACACTCACAGACACTCTCATTCGTATGCACACAAACACACACTCACATACACATGCTCACTCACACATTCACAAACATACACACTTCTACTGTTTCTCAGTTCTTATACCTTAACATGAATGAGGTAGCAAGGCTTGGTTTGTAAGAGAGATATCTTTTGTGGCTCGCTAAGCTGTTTCTTGTTTTCAATCGTTGACTATAAATATTTAAGAAACTTAAAATTTTCAGAATATACATACATGAGTACATACACACATAGATGAATACATGCATGCATATATTCATACATACATACATACATACATACATACATACATACATACATACAGTCATGTATACTTACTTAGATACCTTTCTAGCTACTTTGCCCCTCTTATTTGTCTATCTGGTTGCGTACGTGTGTACATACGTACGTACGTAACTTCCTTCCTACCTATCAACCTACCTACCTACCTACCTACCAACCTACCTACCTACCTACCTACCTACCTACTACCTACCTACCTACCTACCTACCTACCTTCCTTTCTTCCTTCCTTCCTTCCTTCTTTCCTTCCTTCCTTCCTTCCTACATATATATATATGTGTATATATATATATATATATATATAACACATTTACACATATTTCTGTGCGTGTATATGTTTGTATATATTTGTGTATATGAATGTATGCGTGTGTGTGTGTGTATGTGTGTGTGATAGAATTTCCTTACAATGATAAAAAGAAATCTAGAGGACAATTGTAGGAAATGAAAAAAAATATTATGATTATTAGAATCATTCACGTGAAGAATAATATTGAAATATCTTTCAATTTGTTTGTACGGCAAGATTATATCACTATAACAATGAATAAATTGGGTAAGTGATGGTTTAATCATTATATAAGAAATAACAATTGTCGCGATGGTATTTGTTGTTTTCGTTTTGTTGATAGCTGTCTCCTATTTGTTATGAGCGAGGGCATTGATATTATATTATTCTTATCGTTTAATTCCAAGTTGGTCCTCAGCGAACGGATCTGTCATCAAATATATTCCATTGTGAGACTCTCCCCATTTTTCTTTGGTCTTGAGTAATTTTGAAAGCGCAACTATTTAATGTAGATTTTTTTTTACGAATATAAAGTGTATGGTGAAGTATGTTTCACTACTATTTCTAACTGGTGCAATAATGATGGAGAACCTTAAATTAATGGTGGTCCTAATTTTAGTACAATTCACCTCTTACACTGATATTGGTGATGTTTATCTCTACAAACTCTCAAACAGCAATCGAGTCATTTAAAGTTTTCTTGCCAACAATCTCTGAAAACTGTGATAAGAACTCAGAGGAACTGCTTTTTCTACATAGACTAAACCATAAAAATGACCATTCCAGCTGTGATCACTTCATCTTTTTTGGACGCAGGCAGGACTGGTGCGATGACTTAAGAATCACAGATTAGTGGATGCTGTGATATAAAATCAATGAGAGTTGGTTATCTTTTAGCATTAACATTCAGATTACTCTGTCAAATATAATGGTTATTGATTCATATTGTTTTGAATTAATCATGCATTATCTGGTAGCTTCGAGATTTTAATGACGTGCTTGTTTATTTTTAGCATGACATTGTAGCAGAGTAGGTGTGAGGAGTACAATTTGGTCAGTTTGAGCAATTTGAATATAAAACAGGCAGAATATTTGTGCCTGATATAGGCAGTTTACATGATAAAGTGTTAAGCTAGTTCGTATCAGAAGGTAATACTGCATCTATAGATACAACGGCGTTATGACTGGTCTGGGTTAGATAGCTATGGAAAGGAAGCCAAACTAGGATATAGACAACCTCAGTCATAAATATACGTTGCTTGTGTCTGCCTCCTAATGTGGAAGCACTCCGTCGGTTACGACGACGAGGGTTCCGGTTGATACGATCAACGGAACAGCCTGCTCGTGAAATTAACGTGTAAGTGGCTGAGCACTCCACAGACACGTGTACCCTTAACGCAGTTCTCGGGGATATTCAGCGTGACACAGAGAGTGACAAGGCCGGCCCTTTGAAATACAGGTACAACAGAAACAGGAAGAAAGAGTGAGAGAAAGTTGTGGTGAAAGAGTACAGCAGGGATCACCACCATCCCTGCCGGAGCCTCGTGGAGCTTTAGGTGTTTTTGCTCAATAAACACTCACAACGCCCGGTCTGGGAATCGAAACCGCGATCCTACGGCTGCGAGTCCGCTGCCCTAACCACTGGGCCATTGAGCCTCCTAATATGCGAATGTAGCAGTAAATTGGGTTGAAAGATATTAATTTCTAGCGAACCTATTTATGTCGAAAAGAACCTTGAGATCCGACGTTCAGTCACGGGTACAAGAATATCCATTAGTTTCATGTCTATATTATCTACTGTATCCTTTCCTGAACTGAAACCGTAGGGTATGATTTTCAGAGAGATTTGGCTGCTATTATTAGCAGGGTGACTAACCACAGAGAAGCTACTTTGAACGAGTAGCTTTATTTGTTTCTAATAATGTTATTTATGCCAGATGTAATATTTTAGATGTTGGTGAGCTGGATTGGTATATAAAGATGATATCAAAGAGAGATTGTTATAAATATGTTATTGTTTTGTGTATGATGAAGTTGGGTCTGTAGTTGTTGATCTTCACGTTGAATTCGTTGGTGCACAGCTAATAAATATCCTATAGGTGAAAGCCCCTCATCATCACTATCTCCACTAATAATATGACCACCACTATCAATCAGGGCCCTTCAGCAACAACATCAACATCAACAACAGCACGCACACCGCAGCACATCACTACCTCTCCATCATCACCGACAAGAATGCCGGCATCACTACCACTGTTGAGAACTTTGTAGTTGCTCGGCCTACAGAAATATCGATTAAATATTCCTCAAGTAATAATCTACGCATTTAAATAAAGACATAACATTTTATCAGTGGCTTATAAGACAATACTATGGAATGGGACGCTGTATATTGAGGAGGGTCTTGATTTTTCATAGAAATAAAATATTTAAATCAGGTACAACATTTTATTTTAATGACATTTTCAAAAACGCCTTTGTCGGGTTTGAAATATAAAGAGGAAATCGTAATTATCAATGAGCAGAACATGAATGATGTTGCACCAAAGTTCATTTAATTTCATTATAAATGTCAACAATTTTTTAGTAATTTTCATAAAAAAAATTAACAGTTTGGGGGCACTGATCTACGCAAATATTTGCCGGTGTGGTGGGCAGCAAACTTTGCGCCAGTTTGATTCAAATGATTTTTTTTTCAAATCATGAGAAGGGGGCGTTTGAATTGTAGATTTACGTACGCCCAAGAGGAGAGGATGGTCATAGATTTTTTTTTCAAGGCTTTGTGACTACTAGGAGGAAAGCAACCAGTTGTCCCAGAACCAGAGACGTGTTTTCGATGCTATTGGTAGTAGTAGTGTTCGAGCTGGAAAATTTCTAGTTAACAGATAATTTAATTTATTATGCATGTACTTGCAGTTGCCATAATTAAAATAATATCAATAAAAGCATGATTTAATAACAATAAGGAGGAATTATAAATAACTACAGCAACAGTAGATGTGTTATTAGTGTAATTATTGTGGTTGTTGACAATACGCATACACGTGAAAATAGATGAACACAATCATATGGACACACTAACAAAACGTGCATTCACCTCCATATACTTATACTACACACCTGCATATGTGTGTGTTTGAGTGCGTATGTGTTTATGTGTATGTATATATATGTGTGTGTACATATATACAATTATATATATACACAATGTGTATTATACATAATGTATATATATGTATGTATGTATATATATATATATATATATATATAAAGACTTGTTCTATTTCTATTCCTGAGCGCCATACTAATACAATTGTTTGTTTGTACTCCACCTGCCTTCGTCTTTTGTTTATTTTCCTAAACCTTCCCGTTATATATATATATATATATATATATATACATACATACATTCACACATAGCTTATACGGGAGGCTTTCAGCGGATAAGAAAGAGCGCACACATACAAAAAAAAAAAACAGGAAAGAAACACAAGATACCGACACATATGTACCCTCACACATGCACACATACATACAAAGCTTAGAAACACATCTGGGTAGATTGACAAGATTGAATACCCTACAGCACTTTTCGAAGTACTTACGAATAGCCATTTCGTTCATTGAATGACATTAGAATGTGATGCGCATTCGATATTCGGATTCTTCTCAGCTACTGCCACCGCCGTCGCCAAGATGGGGGGTGGGGTGGGGTGACGGCAAAAGTACTAGTAGTAGTAGGGTGGTGGTGGTGGTGGTGGTTGTAGTATGCGAAATATTGAATTATTAATGAAAGAGTCGGCAAAACTAGCTGTGATTTGTTTTAATTTAATAAAATATGGAATTTTAATTGAATGTTGGTATTTTGTCTTGTAATTAGATAAAATATTATTATTGCGTTAATGAAGCAGAGGAATAAAAACAATTGAAAACTAATAGGATGGCATATACATACATATATATATATATATATATATATATATATATATATTGTACATATATATATATAATATATATTATATAATATATAATATAATATATATATATATATATATAATATATAATATATATATATATTATGTATGATATATATATATATATATATAGTACATATATATATATATATATATCAACAATCAAGGAACGGCCATAATAGGCCATTCACCCACTAGAAATAGCAGCCAAAGCTTCAACCGCAAATAAAAGTCAATTCCGTAAACAGAGAAAATTTAAAAAACATTTACCCTGTAATTTCTTATACGATGCACCGTTTCATCTGCTGTTTATGGTAAACTAACCTGATTAAATTTGCGATGATTTGAAAATTTTAGGTAGATATTACCTTGGCAGGGTCGGAAATGCCTCGTGAAAATATCTGTTCCGACTTGTGGCTATTTCTTACTGAGAATCTGAGGGCCTATGGAAGATTGCTTGATTTAATTTAATCAGGTACTTTACCATTAAACAGCAGATGAAACGGTGCATCGTATAAGAAATTACAGGGTAAATTTTTTTTAAATTTTCTCCTGTTTACGGAATTGACTTTTATTTGCGGTTGAAGCTTTGGCTGTTATTTCTAGTGGGTGAATGGCCTATTATGGCCGTTCCTTGATTGTTGATGTTGAACTTAAAAATGGTCTATGACTATTTAATTTTTTCCCACTAGGCCGCTGGTGGCAAAAAAATTCTACAAAATTTTTTTTTGCCACCCTATATTGATTAATTATATAATATATATATATATATTGTACATATATCTATATATATATATATTGTTCACATATCTATATATATATATATATATATATATATACCTATCTGTCTATCTATCTGTCTATCTTATCTATCTATCTATCTATCTATCTATCTATCTATCTATCTATCTATCTATCATCTATCTCTCTCTCTCTCTCTCTCTCTCTATATATATATATATATATATATATATATATATATATATATATATATGTATATATATATATATATATATATAGACATATATATATATATATATATCAACAATCAAGGAACGGCCATAATAGGCCATTCACCCACTAGAAATAGCAGCAAGCTTCAACGCAAATAAAAGTCAATCCGTAAACAGGAGAAAATTTAAAAAACATTACCCTGTAATTTCTTATACGATGCACCGTTTATCTGCTGTTTAATGGTAAACTAACCTGATTAAATTTGCGATGATTTGAAAATTTTAGGTCAGATATTACCTTGGCAGGGTCGGAAATGCCTCGTGAAATATCTGTTCCGACTTGTGGCTATTTCTTACTGAAGAATCTGAGGGCCTATGGAGATTGGCTTGATTTATTTAATCAGGTTACTTTTACCATTAAACAGCAGATGAAACGGTGCATCGTATAAGAATTACAGGGTAAATGTTTTAAATTTTCTCCTGTTTACGGAATGACTTTTATTGCGGTTTTGAAGCTTGGCTGTTTTCTAGTGGGTGAATGGCCTATTATGCCGTTCCTTGATTGTTGATGTTGAACTTAAAAATGGTCTATGACTATTTAATTTTTTCCCACTAGCCCGCTGGTGGCAAAAAAATTCTACAAATTTTTTTTTGCCCCCCTATATTGATAATTATATATATATATATATATATATTGTACATATAGCTATATATATATATTGTTCACATATCTAGATATATATATATATATATATTATATACCTATCTGTCTATCTGTCTATCTATCTATCTATCTATCTATCTATCTATCTATCTATCTATCTATCTATCTATCTATCTATCTCTCTCTCTCTCTCTCTCTCTCTCTATATATATATAATATATATATATATTATATATATATATATATATGTTATAAATTATGTTTGTGTGTGCTTGTATGTAAATATAAGCCATTGTTACATATTTGCAATTCCATTATAGTGTATATTAATGTATGTCTGTGTCAGTGTGCGCGTGTGGTTGTGTGCGCGCGTAACGTAAGAAAGACTTTATTCATGTTCCACCGTAGAAGAAACGTGAATTCAAATGTTGCAGTCACGCTGCATGTTGTAAGGAATCCATGGATTACATATACTATATTTTATTATTAACATTGAAGATTGCTATGTTTATCTCATCGAAATTGCTTTCATATATGTTTATATACAAGAATATGCGCATCAAACATTGGATTATGCCGGAAGAATGAGGAGAATACACAATACATTCATATGGTTTATTTTTGAGAATGTTTAGTGAGTATATTAGGTTGATAATATGCTGATTATGTGCGGGCTGCATGTAAATGAAGCGTAAACACTCACTAAATATAACTGTAACAATTTAAAGTTTTGTTTTTTGTGTTGCAGGACGTAATGGCATTCTGGCATGTACCGTTTAAACTAAAACAGAGCGAGCGAATTTATCGTCAGGAAGTACCTACTGTGAGAGAAACATCTCGACACCAACTATAGCTAGCATTTCTAGCTCTGGGCAGTTGGCGAGCAGACTGCCAAATAGGGAAAAGAGGAAGAGTCTTGTCAGTGGGGCTCTTTATATGCCTTTCACGACTTCCGTTAAAAGCAGTTGTGTTTTGCGCATGCGTCGTGGCTGCCCGTTTCGTCCCTTCCGGGCCTTTTATGTTTAACCCTGACATAATCGAAGCAGGCACGACGGGTACGTTACAGACTCCTTTGATATACATGAAGTTATGATGCCACTACCGAGAGACGAAAGAATATGTATCTACACAGTGCAAAACATAGGCATACACAAAATGGAGATCACGGATGACTTCGTCTATAAAGTGTTGGGAAGAGCACGCAGTGATACGTAATCTGAATGGCATTGTTAAATTTTCGAAAGCTCCAAAGGGAGCGGTCACAGCAATTTTTTGGAATGTCTGTAGGGTGGATGGGTATTTGGAGATATGCACGGACAAGATCTAGCTTCGTAAAATGGTACTGCTGTGTAGCGAAGCAGTGAAATCCTGCGAGGTTGTAATGGGATAGCGGTCTGTTACTGTGATGGCATTAAGTTGTATGTAGTCTCTGCAAGGTCTCCAATCGACGGATGATTTATTGGGAACCATGAGTAATGGAGCAGTCCAGTTACTGGAAGAAGGGAGTACAATTCCTAGCTGTGCTCGAATTCTGCTTTCTCGGTCTTAAGTTTCTCTGCTGACAAACGTCTCGGGCGAGAAAAGACGGGAGTGCCCGTAGTCGAAATATGGTATTCTACAGACTGTGAATTATCCTTCCTATAGGACATAGGTTTCGTTAACTCCGGGAACGACTGCACAATGTGTGGTATTTATTGGAAGCAGCGGTGACAAAGAAAACCGGGCTGACTGGTGGCAAAAAACGCTGGGTTTCGGAAGACACGAGGTTTCCTGCAAAGTAGGATTCATTTGGACAAACCAAACAGAATTCTCTCCTGTGAAAATAGACACAGGTGGATAAGAAACAGCAGCTATGGAAGGTGAAGCAATTGCTACTTGCCGAGTGTGTGAGACTGGTGAAAGCAATGTCGTTATGATGCTCTGTACTACCACGTGAAAAATGTCTTGCTTTTCTCCAACGTCGGGTTCCCACTTTCGTGGCAATATGAGTGTTTTCATTGTTAGGTTGACAATGAGCTGATTAACTGTGGGCTGCATGTTAATAAAGAATGAACACTCAATGAATATAGCTAACAATTTTTTTATTTTGGTAGGAGATGCGTTGCAAACTCTATGGCATTCTGGCATATACCGTTTAAACAAAAACAGCGAGTGAATATATCATCGAGAAGTACCTACCGTGAGAGAGGCATCTCGACACCACGTGTAGGGCGCTGAAGAGAAGAAAGAGAGCTGGCAGTCCTATCTATGGGCAGTTGGCGAGCTGACTGCCAAAAAGGGAGAAGAGGAAGTGTTCTGTCGGTCGGACTCCTTATATGCCTCTCATGACTTCCATTGAGGGCTGTTGTGTTTTGTGCATGCATCGTGGGTGCCCGCCTCGTCCATTCCCTGCCTTTTATGTTTAGCCCTGAGATAATCGAAGCAGGCACGATGGGTATGCTACAAATGTTTCGAACTCGAGTTTCATTCCTGAACATCACATTACTTTTTAAGGTTATCTCAATAGGTATTCTCAAGTAATTATAACCAGCACTGAGTTTTGCTATGACGTATACGAGACGTCAGGTGTAAACAGACTATGGAAAACAGGTAATGGCCGTATATGCCATATTTCGGGGTGTTTTGCCCATTCATCAGCGCCAATCGTTCTGGATCTATGCGAGCTGAATCCAAATGGCGCAGAAGTAAATTTTGCTTTTCATATTTACGAGATCGAAATGTAATTTACCAGTACAGTACTTTAATTGATAGTTCTGTCTCTGTCTCTGTCTCTCACAGACACATACGTTCCCCCTCTCACTCTTTCTCACGCACACACATTCCCCCCTCTCTCATGCACACGCACACGCACATTCCCACTCTCTCTCTATCTGTTTACCTGCTTGTCCTTATTCTGGAAGAAATTGGTTGTGGTCACTTTGGAGAAGGAAGTTCCGCCAGTTCAAAAAAAAAATACTCAAGACATGTCGTATGTTCCAACAACTCCGATATGAATGGAGAGCCAAGGCATAGCAATTGGAATTCTGCTTTACAGACGGCATATAGCCCCTCGTATTTTTTTGTAAGTTTTGTAATTTTCAGAAAACTTCTGTGAATTTGCGTTCTACACACGGGAATTCACGAGACTAAATATAATCAAAATTTTAATCTTTCGAAATTTCCAAAAAGAAAATAAATCAAATTTTCCTCTTTTACTTGTTTCAGTCATTTGACTGCTGCTATGGCAGAGCACCGTCTTAATGGGTTGTAGTCGAAAAAACTCAATCGCAGGGCTTATTCTTTGTAAGCTTAGTACTTATTCTATTGGTTTCTATTGCCGAAACGCTAGGTTACGGCAACATAAACACACCAACATCGGTGTGTTTATATGTGTGTTTATATATATATATATATATATATATAATATATATATATATCATGGGATTCTTTCAGTTTCCGTCAGCGTAATCAACTCACAAGTCTGTGGTCAGCCCGACGCCGTAGTAGAAGACACTTGCCCAACGTTACACGCAGTGGGACTAAACCCAAACCATATGGTTAGGAAGCTAGCTTCTTACTACACAGTCACACATGCGAATTTTTCTTTTTTTTTAATCACAATTTAAACTAGATGCTGCCCAATTTTTGGGCTTAAATCTCAGTAAGAGACCATTAGATGTATTTATGGGGAGAAAGATATTGAAAAACATCAATAGGCCAGACTGACAAACAAACGATGAGGTATGAGATGGTCATGAGAATTGCTAAAAGTAACAGTCAAATAACCCTTAAGTCACACAGCAAATTTATTTTTCATTTTGGTTTTTGCATAATCCTAAGAATTCCCATGTGTAGATTACAAATTCGCAAAAATTGTCTGAAAATTTCCCATAATAAAAAAGTTATGGGGGGCGGGGTTATATGGGGGTGCATAAAGCAGAATCCTGCCGAAATATTTCTACCATTTCATTTTAATTGGTGCATCGTGATTTTAAACATAGCTACATTTCAAAGAATAGTCATTATGGATCTGTAAATCACATCAGAATATTCAAAGGTATCAATTGTAAATCTTAAATAATTTCTACTCCATTCCCAAGATTTAGGAAAGATAACTCTTGATATATTTCACGATCAAGTAATAATGTGAAGCATCATCATGGTTTCAGTGTTTGATAGAACGCTTGTGGAGGTCAGCTGATTACCTGTACCACAGCACTAGGCGGGCTCTTTATATTGCTGACCATGGATAGATGAAAAGCAAAGCTGACCTCGGCAGGATTTAAGCTCAGTTCCTAAAGAGCAGGAAGAAATGCCGCTAAGCATTTTATCTGATGTGCTAATGATTCTGTCAGCCTGACACTTTGATGTACAACATAAAAATGATAATTCGTAACAATGGTATAACACCCTATTTTTGGGCGGGGAAAGGGTGCAGTTGATAAATTCGATACCAAATAATATTATTGACTTCGGAAAAATGAAAGACAAAGTTAATGTCTGCCGAAAATGAATTTATATAAACATAATATCCTCCCGAAGAACCTGAGGGACCTGCATGGTGTAGATGCGGATGTCTTTAAAGTAGGACTGGATCTCTTCCTGTCAGGTGTCCCGGATGAACCAACTTCACGGCAGGAGGTGCAGATGAGGGCAGCTGCATCGAACTCTCTCATGCATCAGATGGCGTTTGCTAAAAAGCATCCGTGAGGTAAAACCGTGTAGCAAACCAAATGGCGGTGCCCCAGCATGGCCACAGCTCATTAGCTGAAACTGGAAAAATCAAAATCAATCAAAATCAAATCATAATAAAAAAAAATAATAAAGCAAAAAAAAAAACCCAGCAAAACATTGTGTCCATCTTCTTCCGGTTCTGCCATACACGACATTTTAAATATATCACGAAAAAATCAAAAAAAAAAAACAATAGCAACAATAATAACAATAAGCGACAACAATAACAACAGAATTATTAACGAAGACGACGACGGCACGGATAACAACAACAACAACAACAACAACAACAGCAATAATAATAACCGAATTAGGATGATGACCAGAAGCAGGTTTGATAGAAATATTAGTCTCTATACCAGCAGGTGTGGAATGTTCAAGTAAAAATTAGAACCATTTTAGAACGTTATCCATTTTACTTTAAGTCACCTTAGGCAGAACTTTTATTCCTTCATCAATAATAGATGACTGCTTCTATGGAAATGACGTCAAAAGCCTTCATTTAACTCGGCGGTTATCCTGACGATGATGCTGATGCTGATAGTGGTAGTGGTGGCGAACGGTGGAGCACAGCGCCATGTTTTTGTAATATTGCTCACTTCCGTTCGAGTGAAATTGGACAGAAAAGTTATAAATAGTGTCGAAAAGAACAAAAGAGTGAGAAAGGTAAATGAATACTGAACGAAACCAAGGGCAATAGACATGATTATATCATGAAGTCTTAAATGCTGGCCGTTTTTTCAATATCCAATTAAGCTTCATAGATAGCAATATGGTCGGACTAATTGACTTCAAATAAGGTATACCTATATACCTATCTAACAAGCTACATACCTACCTCATACAAAAATGATATATCCATTACGCACATCAATGTAAATATATATATATATGTATATATATATATATATATTTATATATATATATACATACATGCGTGTGTGTGTGTGTATGTGTGTCTGCGTGTGTGTGTATATTTGTGTGTGTTTAGTTACATTCTTTTTCTTTTATTCTCTTATTTGTTTAAGGCATTTCACTGCGGCCATGCTGGAGCATCACCTTTAGTCGAGAAAATCGACCTCAAGAATTATTCTTTGTAAGCGTAGTACTTATTCTATCGGTCTCTTTTTCCGATCCGCTAAGTTATGGGGACATAAAGACACCAACATCGGTTGTCAAGCGATGTTGTAGGGACAAACACAGACACACCACCATATATATATATGTATATATATGTATATGTATATGTATATGTATATATATATATAATATATATATATATATATATATATATATATATATATTATATACCACGGGCTTCTTTCAGTTTCCGTCTACCAGATCCACTCACAAGGCTTTGGTCGGCCCGAAGCTATAGTAGAAGACACTTGCCCAAGATGCCACACAGTGGGACTGAACCTGGAACCATGAGGTTGGTAAGCAAACTACTCACCGCACAGCCACCCCTGCGCCTACATGTGTTTATTTTTTATCTATCTATCTATCTATCTATCTATCTATCTATCTATCTATCTATCTATCTATCTATCTATCTATCTATCTATCTATCTAGCATGTACAATATAGTAAAATATATATGTATACATCAATATACACCAAACTTAGAAGTTACTAGTATGTATATATATAATGTGTGCATATGTGTGTGTGCTTATGTGCATGACTGTACATGTATGTATGAAGATGTACGCAAGCATGTATGTTCATTTATACTCACATTTCAGCATTACAATGGAAGAATATTTGTTGTTTCGCATTTAGCTTCTCCGAAACCAGAAAACACATCCACATACAATCATTCACACGTACATGCACGCACGCATTAACACAACACACGCACACTCGCACAGCACACAGAGACACACGCACACGCACATACACACGCATGCGCATATACACACACATAAGTCAATCAATCGGAAAGTCTTCATACTATACACTGACATGCTAAAAACTGCAGTCAAGTCCCATTCAAATTGCATAATATACTCTCAAAAGAAAATAACATATCGCACATTGTATTCAAATGCACACGCGCACAGATATGCACATACACACTCACTCAAACACACTTATACACGCATGTATATACATATAATATTTGTGTATATGTATGTCTCTTCTCATTTTTAATTATTATAAATCTTCCACTGAGTAGGGAGCCGGTTTCCCAGAAAGTGGCAAGGCTCCGTCGTTGGGATGTAGTTAATATAGACAAATTCACATTTGGAACTTGAGAAAAGTCTTGCATATTTTTACTCTTCCACTCACAGATTGCACCTTTAATGTACGAATCAGCCGATCAATTTCTCTTTCTGCAAATACCAGTTTATGCAGATTCTCCTTTTAGCATTTTTAACAAAACCTAGTTTTCCAATTATTCATAGTCTGGATATAGAAGCTGGAGATTTGGAAGCAGTTGTCCATAGATATCCTCTTTTACTTTTATTTTCAAAGAGATATATATATATATCTGCAGGGCAGCTGATCTCTATGACGGTACACACCTTTGCCCCTTTGTCCCAAACGACAATATCCAGCCTGTTATGTTTGCATGCGACATACGTTTTGATGGGAATATTCCACCAGTATTCCTTGAGTTGATGTTTATGAATGCATTCTATAACAGAGGGATTTTCTAGGTGTATTTCGGGACTGTCTTTGTTGCGGATGGCATTATAAATTGTTTTAGTGACGACATCGAGTTGCATAGGGAGGAAGTATTGTGACGATATTTTAGGACAGCTGCTAATCACATGCGTGATGTCTTCCACAGAAACATGACATAGCCTACACATGCGGTTGCACCTTGGGATTACAAGAGCGTCACTGTCTCTCTTGCTCACCAGGTACTTTGTGACAATCTCCTGTTCCTGGATTGCAAACGCATAGCCCTCAAAGTGTGATGTGATGTAGTGGCGTTGTATTCAAGAGAGGCTGCGTTTCGCATCAATTCTACTGGCTTCTTCAAGCTTCCGGGCAACATAGCCTTGCATAGTCTTTTGTTTCTATGCTGAGTGCTTTCCATCCAGGTCTTCTCTGACGTAAGAGAGCCCAGCTGTTTCATCAGGGAGTGAGTGCTTCTTGAGAAGATCGCTGCTAATTCGTACAATGTTGCTCACTTCACTTTTCAGCACTGTATTTATATATTTATTATTGCTGCTGTTGTTAAGCAAGTGTTGCTTGAGTGATGCCATACGGCGTTCGAAGGCTGTTTGCACTGATCTCAGGACTCTACCTTCTTCATTTCTTCATTATTTCTGTGACTGTTCCCAGTTGTTGTCGCGATTTTGCGGGTTTTGATATCTACGGAGAGGGTTTCCTCTACAGACCAATCAAATATCACAAATGTTGGGATCAGACTGGTACTGCAAATGCATTGTGGGATATTATTTTGTTGCAAGAGGAGATTTCCGATTGCTATATTTTCCAAAGTTTGGTGTAATATTCTCGGGTCACTTTATCTTTGTTCACATTTCCATCAATGGTTACATTTTCATCTATGCCTAGATACTCGTAACATTCTTTGTGTGGAATGGAGGAGATAAAGAGACCGTTGATGCACAGGTTTTAAGTTTGGGGTACGAACTTACTTCGTTCTATAACCAAATTTGAACATTTCTTTTGGCCAATTTCCATACCTATATCAGCTGAAAATATGATGAATTCCAGTTGTTTTTTCAGCATTGTTTACACTTTTAGCATAAATCTTCAGGTCGTCTACAAAGAACTGACGAGATACATTGATATTTTTAGCAGTTGAAGATCCTAGCAAGTAACCATTTGTTTTCTGCTGTAGGAACGATAATAGATTCAGTGATAAAATGAAAAGAAGTACAGAAAGGCTATCTCTCTAGAATATTCCCTTTGAGATGCTTACACTATCTGACACTATTCTGTTCTCTTACACTATCTGAACTATTCTGTTCTCAGTTGGAAGAGTGGGAACTGTTGTCCACGTCTTTGTGAGTCTCTTTATAGCAGCAATTAGGGTGGTGGGTACTTTTGCCAGGTGCAGGCACTTCAACAGCAATGAATGAGGGATAGAGTCGCTGTTTCCGTTTAGTAATTTCATTACTTTGTTTACTGTAGATTTCTCTTAGGCGTTCTTTAAGAGTTATAGCGGCTGCATATAAGCCAATTTATATTCCAGTAATTAACTTCACATGATCCATTTGCATGTATGTATGTATGTATGTATGTATGTATGTATGTATGTATGTATGTGTATGTATGTATGTATGTATGTATGTATGTGTGTATGTATGTATGTATGTATGTATGTATGTATGTATGTGTGTATGTATTATGTGTATGTATGTATGTATGTATGTATGTTTGTATGTATGTATGTATGTATTATGTGTATGTATGTATGTATGTATGTATGTATGTATGTATGTTTGTATGTATGTGTGTATGTATTATGTGTGTGTATGTATGTATGTATGCATGCATGTATGTATGTATGTGTGTATATGTGTGTATGTATTATGTGTGCGTATGTATGAATGTATTGGCACAGACGTGGTTATATGGTTAGAAGTTTGCTTCTTAACTGCTTGAGTCCGGGTTCATTTCCATTGCTATAGCCTCAAGCCGACCAAAGCTTGTTTGCTTGACAGCACCCCACTGGTCACGATCACGAGGGGCCCAGCTGATACGATCAACGGAATAGCTTGCTCGAGAAATTAACGTGCAAGTGGCTGAGCACTCCCCAGACGCTTGTACTCTTAATGTAGTTCTCAGGGATATTCAGTGTGACACAGAGTATGAGAAGGCTAGCCCTTTTATATACAAGTACTACTCATTTTTACCAGCCTAGTGGACTGGAGCAACGTGAAATAAAGTGTCTTACTCAAGCACACAACGCGTCAGCAGGAATTGAACTCACGGCCTTACGCTCGTGAGCCGAATGCCCTAACCAGTAAGCCACGCGCCCTCACATAATATATATATGGAAAGGAGTAGGGATTTTAAATCCAGACGTAGCTAGCCATATCAAGTATTAAGAAAGATGTGGAATCGTGTGAATTGTAGTTGTACTCTTTTCGATTAGTTAATCCTTTGAAGGATCTCGTAAAATTTCAGCGTATATTAGAAAGATAGATTAAAGAATGGAAAATTATATATCTTTCATTAAAATTTTCGAAAATTTAAATAAAAATGTAAAATTCTTAATTTTTACTAATCTATACTCCTATATACCTATAACTATTTGTGCGTTAATGTGCGTGCGTGCGTGCGTGTGTGTATGTGTATGTGTGTGTGTGTGCTAGTATATACGTGTATGCGTGTAAACCTTAGTATGTTGGTTTGTTTCTTCCTCTTTGACAACCAGCTCGGTTTGTGTAAGTTCCCGTAACATAGTCGTCCGGATTAAAGACACTATAAAATACCAAGCCTAGAAGTATTGTGGTTTCCTTTGATCGATTAACTCCTCAACGTGTTGCTCCAGCTTGGACGCAATCCAGTGAGCGAAACAAGTAAGCGAATAAATGTTCAACAGTTTAAACTGCTTAACAGCAGCCACAACAACAACAACAACAACAACAACAAAACGCATCACATTATGAGGATTATCATAGATGAAAATAAATAATAAAAAAATATAACAAATTGTTGTTTCTTTACTTTTAAATCAGTCTTTTGATTTATGTGAAACGAATGTTGGTCTTCCTTACAAAGTAGATTTTGAAAAGCTTAACCTAAATGCGATTGCCTGTCTTTAACAATCCGTCTTCCGATATTTGCGATCTTAATCTTTCAGGCAATCTGTTATGTACTGTTGCATTTCTATGCACTACAAAAGCAACTATGAATTCAATTTATATGAATCGAATTTACCAATTCCTACTTATGGATACATTTATAGTATGCTCCCATTTTATGCGAAGAGCAGGTTTTTGGGGAACTACAGCTTATTGGAACAAAACAAGTTAAAATTCTGCATGATTTGGCACACTTCTAAAGACAGGTTTTTTTCTTTTCATTTTTTTTAAAACAAAAGGCAGTTCTACTGCTTCTTATAAGGATGGCTGATTGGTATTCTTGTCCGTTGCAAAGGCAGAAAACCCAGGAAAACTTTTAAACCATTAGGTTTATATTTTTTCTTTTAATCTCAGAGTGTGGCTGTGTGGTAACAACTTAGTTTTTCAGCCACGCGCTTCCATATTCAGTCCCAGTGCATGCCACCTTGGGAAAGTGTCTTCTAATATATGCCACGGGCCGACCAAAGCTTAGTGAGTGGATTTGGTCGATGGAAACTGAAAGAAGTCGGTCATGTGTATAAATATAGATATGCGCGTGTTGTGCGCCTTTCTCCTGTGATTGTCCCCCACCACTTTTTGACAACGAGTGTTGGTGTGTTTAGATAACTCAGGCGATATACAAGGTGGGGAGCAGGCAGAATCGTTAACCCGCCGGGCGAAGTGCTCAACGGCATTTCCTCCGTCAAATTCTGCCTTGGTTGGCTTTGCTTTAAGACGGCGAGCTGGCAGAATCGTTAGCATGCTGACCAAAGTGCTTAGCGTTATTCCGTCTAGCCTTATGTTCTGTGTTCAAATTCTGCCGAGGTAGACTTTGACTTTCATCCTTGCGGGGTCGATAAAATAAGTTGTGCATCATTATCAGAAGATATAGATACTAAATTTCTTTCAGTACCGTCTTGTCAAATAACTAGCTGAGCGAGTAATCCGACGTCAGTATATAGAAATATAAGGATTGGTCCAGGATGATCTCAGTATTATAAATGACATCAGAAGAAAATAGGGACTTCTCGGATACGACCACAATAAAATAAAATAAAATAAGCGGAAGAAAAAATTGATGAGATTGGTGTTGGAGGATGGAAGGCCTAGATATTTCTTCCAACTTACCGTCCTAACAAAAACGGTATACACTAAACTAATATCATTCACAGCAACAGCAGCAGCAGCAGGCACAACAACAACAACAACTCCTCAATGAAAACAGTAACAATAACAAAGCAACCAATCAAAAGAAGAGCGTCTATGTTGTCGCTCCAGCTGCTAGAGATATGAGTCACATAAACAAATATCCCCGAAATCAATCCTTTAAAAGTAACACAGGACAAAACGAAACGAAAGTAAACGAAAAAAAACCAGATTGATCATTATATCTGCCCAATAAAAAAACTGACTTACGGATAAACAACTGCGGCAACAATTCCAACAATAAGCACAGTAACACAAACAGCCAGAAGAACAACAACGGCAGCAATGGCAACAACAAGAACAACAACAACAACAACAATAATTGCTACAATAATAATAAAATAATATTCTAGTTTGTGTGAAAGTATCTGTGAAATTACACACATTTGATGGATAATGATGTCTTGCGCTTGTAAACGTTTGCTTCGATATTTAATGTACGTAATTTGAACCAATCAATTTATCGATTACTATTACCTATCATCAATCAAACCGATAACTATCTCTTTCTCTCTGTCTGCCTGTCTATATCTGTCTGTCTATCTATCTATCTATCTATCTATCTATCTATCTATCTATCTATCTATCTATCTATCTGTCTGTCTGTCTGTCTGTCTGTCTGTCTGTCTATCTATCTATCTATCTATCTAACTGTCTGTCTGTCTGTCTGTCTGTCTGTCGGTCGGTCTTTCTATCTGTTTTTCTATCTGTCTGTCTGTCTGTATGTCTATCTATCTATCAATCTATTTGTCTGTCTGTCTGTCTGTCTGTCTGTCTATCTATCTATCTATCTATCTATCTATCTATCTATCTATCTATCTGTCTGTCTGTCTGTCTATCTATCTATCTATCTATCTACATATCTGGCCGTCTGTCTACCTATTCATCTATCTGCTTAGGGACCCTGCGAACAAAAAATGATCAATAAAAAGGTGTTTGAATATTATATTGCCTGTCTTCCCATTAAGCTATTTTCGTTTCTTACAATTACACACCCTTTCTCTTTGTGTATATACATATATATATATATATATTATATATTATATATATATATATATATGTATATACGTACACATATACGTACACATGCATATATATATGTATGAGCGTGTGTGTATATAGAGAGAGCGAAATTAATAATGAATATAGAAATATGAATATATGTTAGCAGATACACAAATGTATGCCTCATCTCTGTAATAAGCAACATAGGATACAACTAATGATAAAGAATACAAATTTTACACATCACTTTGATCTAAATGGACATACACGTGGGCCAATGTAAACTGATATCGTTCTGGTCATTCTGTGAGCAGAACAGAGAAATTGGTATGAGCAGTTTCGATTCAGCCTTCATTAGTTAGCAAGCAGCCCTGCAATCTCCACCACTGAAAGAACATAGATTATACAACAGTCGATCGAAACCAATCACACGTGTCCTATTTCTGTTCTCTTCTAGGAGACGTGAAAACAAATTTGTTTACATTTCTCACGTGTATCCAGTTACACATTTCAGTGACGGGTGCCAAAATTTTTTTTGTCTGTGTTATTTATTTTTTTAGTTGTTATTTATTTTTTTATTACAGATTTCGGCATATAGAACGTGCGATTACTAGTGTCTTGTTAATTGCATAAAACTCTGTCTTTGTATTCCTCTTCTGCTCTCTCTCTCTCTCTCTCTCTCACACACACACACTCTTCATATGTATATATATTATATATTATATTATATTATACTATATTATATTATATATATATATATGTATGTATGTATGTGTGTGTGTGTATGTGTATATGTGTGTACCTATGTGTATATAAAGATATATCAGTAGATATATACCTATATGTATGTGTCTATCTATATCTCTCTCTCTCTCTCTCTCTCTCTCTATCTATCTATCTATCTATCTATCTATCTATCTACCTCTCTCTCTCTCTCTGTACATATATATATATATATATATATATATATATATATATTATATATGCGTGTATGCGTGTGTGTATGTGAGAGAGAGAGAGAGAGAGAGAGAGAGAAAGAGAAAGAAAGAGAGTGGATGAGGAAGAGGGAGAGAGAGAAAAAGAATATTGTAAACAACCTTGAGAAGAAAAGAAAACAGCTCTGTATAATGTAGCAAGTTCGATATAATGAGTAGAAGTATTTTAAATTCTATAAGTTTTAAAATAAGCAAACATCCAATTCTCATGATATAATAACAGTATTTCGGTTATTAATTTGTTCCTTTGTTTTATTAATAAGTATCTATATAAATGTTTGGATATCATTGACCGTTATCCCTCGATAGCTAAAATGTTTACATCAGAATCATTTGTTTGCGATGAGAATTATATTTTCTATATGAGATTGTGATATTAAAACATTTTGTGTGCATGGCAAACATTGCTTCGTTTTGATAACACTTTCTGACTCTGGAATAATGATACTAATTCTCCTGATGGTGTAACGAAAAGCCTAGAATCAGCAAAGATTTGTGAGCATATTGGACTTAATATTTTATTTATTACACAAGGTCAACAATTGCCTCTGTTGTTTATATTGAACTATAGGGATCATTATAGAACGTAATATGAATGCCCAACAGATACATTGAGCCAGAAAACGGAAATAAAAATGCAAAGAATTATCGATATGTTCTATTCTGATGTACACCTAAACAAGACTATCACAGCGGATCATGAAATGAAAAATTTGTATGCGTTATCAGTAGAAGGTCATGTATGCCTATGTTTTCTGAAGGCTTCAATGTGACAGTAAGACACCGTCGTGTGCAAATCCGGAGAGGATCAAATTTCGTGACTTTTTCATATGTCGTAATCTGTGAGTAAGCTAATGAAGTTTTTGCTGTTTTTCATTCAGTTAAGTTAAGTTAATTTTTTGGCTCAAAAAGCAAAAAGCAAGGCCATGTAGGGGGACATGGAGTTATGTACAGGGAGGGTGTCCATACAAAGAGTTCAGGCCATTTCTGGTCAAGAGAGACTTTGAACCGAGCGGTCGTCGGCATCTTCACTATCTCGTCCGGCAGCTTATTCCACGGATTCGCAACCCGGACGGAGAAAGCCCCTCTCCTTCGATTGAGGTGAAATCGTCGCAGATAGATCTTTTCGGAGTGACCCCGCAGCCGACGCTCTGGAGCAGGAGTGAAGAACAGCCCTTTTAAGAGGTTACACTTTCCGCTTATGATGTTGTGAGCAAGAATGAGATCACCACGGCGTCGTGGTTTTTCTAGAGAATAAAGTTCGAGCGTCTTCAGCCTTTCTTCGTAAGACAAATGCTTGAGACCAAGTGGCGACATCCTGCATCTAATCAGTTGTGGCTTCGCTCCAGCATTTCCTTTAGTGCTACACCAGAGCTCGTTCTATGTTGTTCGTGCGTGCGTTCATTATTATCCTTTAAATTCATGATTGATATCACACCCAGCAAGCGTGCAAGTATTGTAGCTCTAAGAAAAAAAATGTTAGTTTTAGTATCAGACAGACTGCTAACGAAATGAATGTGGCAAAATCAACTGTTAGTGAGATTGTGAAGGGAGTTGAAGACACTGGCGTACAAGAAGAAGATGTGGAAGACGACGCAACACGAAACCTTACGAAACAGCGTGAAGGATCCAAGGAAAACCAGGAAATACCTTCAGAGACCTTGGATTCTGCTGGCGTAGATGCTTCATCTTTAACTGTCCGACGAAGGCTTCTTGAACCTGGCAGACCTGCCAGAAAACTGGAACGTATACTTTTATTGATTGCTGTTATGAAGAGAAAACGTCCGCGCTGGGTACGGGATCATGCTGGATGGAAGGCAGAGTATCTTATCCTCACAAAGGGAAAATTATTTTCTAAAATAACGGACGCGAAAGGGAAGAAATGTGGTCGACCAAATTGCGCAGCATGCCCAAATCTTCTAGACGGATGACAATTCCTTTTCAAAGAGGGAGAAAAAATCACAATCAAATCTGATTTTACTTGTGACTCAGAAAACCTGTTTTATGTTATAACATGCTCGAACTGCCACAGAAACTACATAGGGTCCACGGGATTATTGATCAGACGCGTGCACCGACAGCAGATTGCATTTCCAGAACACAGAATGATACCCTTTAATGAACACATTGAGAAATGCGCAAAGCAACTACTACCACAATTTGTAATCTTTCCATTTTATTAATGTGCCAACACAAGTTAGATTAAATATGGGAACTTACTTCATAAAAAATATAAGCACAAGCTTAACCATTTCTAGCAAATTTGAATAAGGACACTTACCTCACTGGGAAAAATATAAAGCAAAACTTAACAACTTCTAGCATTCTGTTCTTTCTAAGTCAAATCATTTTAAATTAATGAAACCTAGTCGTTCCTAACATTTTTGATTATCTCCCTTACACTAAAAAATCCCTGATTACCTTCCCCCTGTCTGGAACTCTCATACTTCACTTCATAGCAAAGAGATGACACAATAACGGTAAATAAATTTGAGAAATTTGAAAAGAAAATACGAAACTGGTTATTTCTGCAAAAACAATGTTACTTTACACAAGATTTTATAACATTTTCCTAACATAGCGATGTTTAAATATACTCTTTAACCATAAAACACAAGTATTCTGTAGTTTTTCACTCTATTTTGTCTTTATATATATATATATGTATATATATATGTGGTATATATATATATATATATATATATATATAATATATATATATATGTATATATATATATAATATATATATATATATATATATATATATATGTATATGTATGTATATATATATATTATATATATATTATATATATATATATATATTATAATTATTATAAACAGCTAGGCCCAATATAGTACCGTAATAGAAGAATTCAATCACCACTAAATGCGACTAAGGGTGCCGAACTACCTACATTGCTAGAAATAGGAGTAAAATATTCATTCTGCAAATGTATACTCATATGCTGACAGGGGAAAAACATGACATACCATCTAGATAATATTGTCTAAGTTTCGATTCAAAAAGCTTCGCTTTTGATTCACAAATTGGCGCTGCCTTCGTTTTTATGAGTATGAACAATGAACAATTACTTATACATTCATACAAATACACACAATACATACATACACGCACATAATTCTTTAATATTCTATGTAACGGCTCATATATATATATATATATATATATATATATATATATATATATATATATATATGTATATATATATTGTATATATATATATGTATATATATATATGGTATATATATATATATATGTATATGTATATATATATGCATATATATATATATTATACATATATATATAATATATATATGTATATATATATATATTATGCACAAACATACAATGCACACTTAAACGCGCATACGCATATAACATCACATACACATCCCAATGGACGTTTGTAAAATAAATTTGATATCTGCCTTTAAGCAGTTATTATGAATAAAAATGACTTGTGTTACAGCTGCAGATTGCCAAATTAATCCTCATCTGCAAAATATATTCGAAGCAGAAGGACGTAATCATCAATATTTGCTTTCTCGACCGGGACATAAAATATAGTTTTATCATTTCCGCTTCTGCTAAATTCAAACTGACGTTTACGATTATCTCAAGAAGAGTTACAACCTAACTTTCGCGGTGCAAAAGGGGAAAATGTTGAATGATTTCAGCGTTGTGTTCGTATCTGTAGCAAGAATCAGTGTATAAACATTCTGACAATGAATACTAAACAGTATATAAGAGTGTACTGGTCTATCACTGGAGGGACGTTTTTGACATAGGAATTCAACTAGACAAAATACGAACTGTCAATGACTGCATCGTTCAGTTATAGAAGCAAAACCCAAGGAGGGTCACACTAACACACACGTACATACACACACGCACGCATCACACAAACACACACACATACACCACACACACACACACATACCAGAGTAAGCGTATATATGTGAAACAAGGTGGAAAAAATAGCACTCGAATACCGGAGATATAGTATTTAATAAAGTACCCCCCACACACACACACATGCACACCACACACACACACACATTATATATATATATATATATATGATAATTTATATAATTATAAGTTCAGCAAAAAAATTTGCTTCACCACATAGCGAAATTTAGAAATAGTAGCAAAAAAAAAATGCTTTTTCTTTACCATAAGAAAATCTCCCAAATAACATATAAATTTCGGTATGTGGTGTAGCAAATTATTTTGCTGAACCCTAATTATAATTATACTCATAATTATAATTTTACCCTTTAGTATATATATATATAGTTAATCCAAACATGAACAAGCAAGAAAAACAACGCGAGCACGTGGTATAAAAGAAAATGAAAGAAAAGAAAGATTTCATGGTTCGAGCGGAGCTCTTCGTCAGAAATATAGAAAAAGTCTAAAGAAGGGAAGACGGAGAAAGAAAATCGCCAACGATACACACGTGGTCACACATACACACACATACACAAACACACACACACAATACACATACACAAACACACTCACACACATATATATATATATATATACGCATGTAGGTAAACGTATTTACACATATATATAGAGAGAGATTTGATTCCACACACACGTACACAAACACACACGCACACACATGCGCGTGTACACAAAACTCTTATGGTTCAAATGCACAGAAAACAAAAGACAGAGACAGGTGAGGGAACAAAAGTAGTTCGACGCCCGACACACACGCATAGGCATGCGCACTCAGACGTACACATAAAAACACTCTGCCATCACAGTCAAATACACTCAAGAAACAGGAAATTATCTGTCTCGTTGAAGGACATGACACAATAACAGACCCAAGAATTGAAACCACGACTTCATGATCATGGGATCAAAACCTTAAACTAGGCCATACTTTCACATATATATATTTATGCATAGTAAGTATTACACAATTGCACACATCCATGCACCACGTATGCTTACATTTAGTATGTTTTAGCTCGTTATTGCTCTCTAGAAGAACAGATGAAGGAAAAACTTGATAATGGTTTCAAGTTTGAATTTTATGGCGTATTCAATGTTGAGTATTCTTTGAAAGATCAAATCAATTTAATGACTTTTGTGACTCCCGTGAAATGACGTTTATGTGCACGGCAGTTGTACTTCTGTAACTGATTTTGTCGAGAGCGAACTGCCAGCATGTGTTACGCTCATACAGCTTTCTAGTTTGGAGCAAGGAACCGTCCTATTTATATCGGGAAGTGTATATTTTAACGTGTTACAGCTTGAAGGCAGAGCTTTAGGAGGAAGAGGAAAGAAATAGACAGAGAGAGAGAAAGAAAGAAAGAGAAAGGGAGGGAGAGAGAGAAAGAGGGAGAGAGAGAGAAAGTAAGAGAGAGCATGTCAACAAAGTTTCACCTTTCCGATTAAGTCACGCAATCAAGGAAAATACCAAACTCATTTAATTAGCGTATAAATTAGTGGGTTTTTTCCACACATACATACACTCTTCATATAACTCTCAAGCGGACTCAGCGTGTGACACTATGACAAAATTAGATCCATCTTAGCATTACATGTACAATCCATCCCACGGGCTTCCGTTTAGAAAGAAAAGGATGCTTGCCAAAATATCACATCCCGGAAACGAAATATGAATTTCATTATTGTAAAGTGATACTGCGCCTAGTAACATTTCTTAGTTTTACATATACATGCATTTTGCCTTATATATACATATTAGATATTATATATAATAGCTGCGTAGCCCAGTGATCTTTCAATTTATTTCACTTGAAGTTAAACACTATATCCTCTTGGCGATAATGGTGAGTATTGGTCTATTGGAATTATGTGGGTTGTTTGACTTAGCACAACATGTAATGGCGTTCTGTTTGGGTTTTGAATGGCTCAGATGATCTACAATTAAGCTTTGTGTGACTGTTTTTGTCTGGTCTGCTTCGATTTTTAGCTTCAAACTGAATGCGTTGAGAATTGACATGATTCGCTTTCTGAATGATTCAATCGCATGTCCACTTCTAGTGATCCTGAGACCAACATCCTTGTATAAACCCAACGTTGGCGGGATTAAAAGAGAACCCTATCGTTATGAAATAGAAACAAGACAAACCAGCTCAGAGACATCCACATCTTCATGATTAATATGGTAAAATTGCGACTGTTTTCACCCTATTTAATCGAACAAGTAACATCAATGATGAGAAGTGACAGTTTAGCGTGCATTATGATCAGAAGTTCTTTTGTGTGGCAATCTGTGCATCCTCTTCCAAAGCGGTCAGTTCAAAACAAAATCGAAGACAGTCGATGAGCAATAGTCAAAAATGTCCAATCGTGTGAATTAGTGATATTTTTTCTTTTTAATTTTTTCCATCGTTAAACAGCTTAAAGTGTCTTTGTGTTATTCATTAAGTTTAAGGCTGTAGTTTATTTGACTATATCGATATTTCAGTCTAGATCTCCTTTGCTAATTATTCTACGATCATCTTTTGCTTGAATTATTAGTCTATATGGCGGTGAATTTCCAAAGTTGCATTTATAGCTTTTGAATGTGAGAAAAGTATTTTTATTTTCTAAGACATTTTTTAAAACTTTCTTTTTTTGTTTTTTCTTTGTCTATCGCTATGGGCTATGCTTTTGTGCAGCAATCGTTATATACGTTATTGTTGGTCTGTTTGAAATATTTTGTGATGCTCTTGTGCCTAAGTTCTTGTATTTCTATTCATTCTCGTGTATGTGAAATACATACACACAAACACACACACATATATACATACATAGACAAATACATACATACAGGCATGCATATATACATACATACATGCATACATGCATATATGTATGTATGTGTATATATATAAATTTCTGTATCCTTCATATTACTTCGGTTTTCTCTCTCCCTCTTTCTTTGTTTTCTCACTCGAAAGCGTCTGTTTATGTGTGTGAGTTAGAGAGAGGGGGGGGAGAGGGAAAGAGAGAATGAATGTGTTTATGTGTATGCGTGCATGTGTATCTGATCGTTTAGCTATTTACACACACACATATCTATATATACATACATACGTACCTACATACATACACATACAGACAACACATATATATATACATATACATATACATATATATATATATATAGATAGATAGATAGATAGATAAATAGATATACATAGATATATATATACATATATATAAATATCTACATATAATATATATATATATATAACCACATACATAGACAAATATCCCTATGTGCGTTTATGTATATATATATGGATATATATGTATGTATAAATATAATATATATATCCATATATATATATATATATGTATAATACATATATGTATGTATGTACATGTACATATATATATATATATTATGATATATATGTACATATATAGGATAGATATATATTATATGTATGTATATTTAGTTATATATACATAATGGTGTTTACATACTTTGCATGTATAAAAATATAAAATGAGGCCATTAAATGCTGAGTGGATAATGCAAGCACTAAAGTAACAAAAATGTTACAAAAATACTCCAGGAAAGATATTGATGTCATTGAAAACATCAACAAAACAGTAATATCTTCTACTTGTTTGTCTATCTACATAAACTACCAACCTAGCTATACATATATGTCTTTTTTCTCTAATTCTCTATCTTCGTCCTCCATTTTTTTTTGGCTCTCTTTTAGCTAGGCATCTTTTTGTGTGTCCGTGTCCATGTATCTATCCAATGAGCTACCCTTACACACTCGCATAAACGTACTTACACGCACACACACACACACACACACACAAACGCGTACGTATATATGATTATGCATTATTTTACCTCTTCCTCTTTAAGTCTATCTCTCTCTATCTGTGTATTTATCTATCTATCTATCCATCTATCAACCTATCTGTCTGTCTGTCTACTTTTTTCTCTACTTATGTGTCTATCTCTCTATCTCTCTATCTCTCTATCTCTCTAACTCTCTATCTATCTATCTATCTATCTATCTATCTATCTATCTATCTATCTATCTATCCATCTATCTGTCTGTCTGTCTGTCTGTCTGTCTATCTATCTATCTATCTATCTATCTATCTATCTATCTATCTATCTATCTATCTATCTATCTATCCATCTACCTACCTGTCTGGATAGCTAGATATCTCTTTCTCAGTGTGTTTTTACATCTCTCAATCTGCTAGAGTAACTTTGTAATACGTTTCATGTTGTTTATGCTATATTTTTGCGAAATTATTGCTGATAGTATGTTTTATGTCATTTATAGTGCTACTCAAACTGCTTTCCATCATTACTTCATGCGGCTGAGGAAACTCATAATTCCTTTTTCTCGTGCATCTTTATATCATTTTTAAGAAATATCTGACAATATAAACTTTGTGCCATTGACCTTACTATTTAATTTATTTATACATTGCAGTTTCTTCCTATCATCCAGCTTTCATACTGGATGGCTCTATTACCAGTATCAGAAATGTTAAATTTCTAAATATCTCATAGAGATATGTCCGGTGGTGGAGCGAATGAGTGGTTGTCTACTGTCAACTTAACGTGACAGTCCTGTAAGGGAATTGCACCACCGTTGTTTAGCCCTAGGAATCATCGACGCTTCCTGTCGGCCTTGACAC
This sequence comes from Octopus sinensis, assembly GCF_006345805.1. Lineage (NCBI taxonomy): Eukaryota > Metazoa > Mollusca > Cephalopoda > Octopoda > Octopodidae > Octopus > Octopus sinensis. The sequence continues at coordinate 124,580,312 of NC_043001.1, read as the reverse complement.
ATTTCCTCTGTCCTTATATATTTGTCTCCCCTTCGTAAATATATAAGGACACAGGAAATGTGTCAAGGCCGACAAGAGGCGTCGATGCTTCCTAGGGCTAAACAGCGGTGGTCCAATTCCCTTACAAGACTGTCACGTTAAGCTGACAGTAGACAACCACTCTATTACCAGTGTTACTGATAAAAGAAATTCTAACTCCTGTGCTTACCGTCAGCTATATATATTCCCCTCTCAGCAAATCTGCTACCATATATCACTCCCACTTATATTCGGTCCCCGCGTACAAGCCTTTATTGAGGCAAATGTGAGAAGGAGGTTTTGTATAGCTGCCCACAAATTGCAGACAAAATCATTACTGTTTTTGTGAAGAAACAAAATCATCGGATAATTTGTCTATAGCTTGGTCGATCTTGTAGAGTACTGGCTCTACAAGATCGACCGAGCCATAGACAGAACCTGCAGAAGGTGCAGAGTGGGAGAGGAGACGGCAGAGCATGTCATCTACGACTGTCCACGGATCCATCGCCGGCTGCAAATGCCAACACCCTCCCCCCACCAGACACTCTGGCCGGTGACCCTCTCCTTGTCCTTCGCATCTGGGGAAAAGTGGACTTCCGCTCCCGACCTGCCAGACGTCTCCCAACCAACAGAACGGACGCAGTGGAATCACCTTTACCAACCTTAACAACAACAACAGCAGCAGCAACAACAACAACAACAACAGCAGCAGCAATAACAGCAGCAGTAGCAACAACAACAATATTTCATGTAAGAGCCTCTATGATTGCTCCTTTATCTATCTCGGCTTCACAGTCACCAACAATGGAAACCTGCCCCCCGGAGATCAACCGTACGCCCTATATATGCCCCTTTGGCGCCACTGCTCCATCCTCCGAAAGACGAAGCTCCGCATCTGCAAGACTTTGGTCCTCTCCTTTCTCCTCTGTGGTGGAGAAACGTGTCCTCTCTCGAAGACCCTGGCAAAAAGGATCGATGGCTTCGATACCACAGCCCTTAGAACATCTAACGAGGAACTACGTGCGCGCATGCATGAACCCACAACCTTCCACTTCGTAACTGTCCGTCACATGCGCTGGTACAGACATGTCCTCCGTCTCCTGCCAGATCATCTTACCAGGGCTTTACTGTCGTCCGACGCAACAGCTGCGGGCTGGATGATGTCTCGAGGCAGACCCCCGCACCAGATGGCTAGACATGATTAGGGAAGACCTCCTGAGCCTCAACCTGACTTTGGAAGATGCACAAAGAATGGCAC
>NC_043001.1:124536536-124574036 GCF_006345805.1 Octopus sinensis | reverse complement strand
TATGTATGTATGTATGTATGTATGTATGTATGTATGTATGTATGTATGTATCTATCTATCTATCTATCTATTTTCCTGTCTATCTATCTATCTATCTATCTATCTATCTATCTATCTATCTATCTATCTATCTATCTATCTATCTATCTGTGTGCAGCCCTGTGTGGCTAATAAAGAAACATATCTATCTATCTATCCGTCTATCTATCTATATATCTATCTATCTATCTATCTATCTATCTATCTATCTATCTATCTATCTATCTATCTATCTATCTATCTATCTATCTATCTATCTATCTATCTATCTATCGACTCTCTGTCTGTCTGTCTGTCTACGTATCTATGCATGAAGTTTTCAGTATGTCTGTCTGTTTACAGTCGGGCGCATTAAAGATTTGCATATTTTAGCTGCTACTGAAAGAGAAAATATTAAAATGTTTTAAAATTTTCACTTCAAAATATTTAGTGAAAAGAATTGCAATTTTGACAACTTAAATGACAGCAGAAGCAAAAATTCGTTTTTAATATGCAATAAATACTTGTTCCTAACTAAAACCGTGTGGAATTTTCTAAAATATATACTTTGTAATTAATCTGCAGATCCTTGTTTTTAGAAATAGTTAGCATTTGAATACTCCTATACATTTACCTAAAATGCAAACTGTGGTATATTTCCAAATATTTCTTTGGATTGTCAGATGAATTCGTTCTTATTTTTCGATTGGTTTCTCCATCATCATATGTCCGAAAAGAGGTAATATCTATTCAAATTTCAAAAATTGTAAATAGAATTTGTAGAGGACGAATAGCGCTACAAAAGACACCATAACCCCCTATAATCAAAATATATTTGGGGCTAATTCATATAACTTTGGAATTGATTAAAATAAATGCTGAGTGTAGGGAAACCAAAGAATGTATCTGACAAACCAGTAGGTAAACTAACTAAAGACTAATATTTATGTTGATTAGTTATATTTTAAAACATTACCTCCAGCCTATCTATAGCAATTTTATTTTATCCTGTCATCTATAAATCTTATTTCATTCCTGCTTTCTACATGATAGACTGAACACGCATTCCTAAATATACTTAAATTTAATCATTCAATTTCGAAAGGTTTGGCTATAATGGATCAACAGTTACAATTCCTTACATTTTCGTATCTCTAAACTATTATGTGGCATTTCATTTATCTCACAGTTATAGTTCACTTTTCTTTCATTCCGTCGTTCTTTTCGCTACCCTTATAAGTACATATTTCTAACTATATATGAAATAAATGCCGTTACGTTTGACATTGTTTCAAAACAGAGATCAACAATTACATTTATATATGTCTCTATATACACACACATGCGCGTGCAGATATGTGTGTTTCTGTGTGTGAATGAAATTATTTGTTTACAAGCATATACAAGGCTGTCAGTTAAAAGAAACTGAATTAGACATAAGTGTATTTAAATTGGTTCAAAGTAATCTATCGAGTCAAAACAAAATACGAAGTCCAGCTAGTTGAGAGCAAATGTAACGAGGTAGGTAAATAATGATTTAAGCATGGTTATTGCCGAAATAAAAATCGGAAATGAGAAAGTGAGACATGTTTGTTTGGTATCGGTTGAATACTCTGGAAGCCAGTGTGACAACAAATTTTCATCTGCAGCACATACAACTTGTTAATGATTGGTTAAAACTTATCATATCTGACTCACTAAAGAGTTTCTGTTGAACTGAAAGAGTTTCGGTTGAACTAGACAAAAATTATCAGGAAACTACCAATAAATGAGATAACATATTTGATTTGTGAAAATAACATAAGTAACAACAACAAAACCAAATACCATCTGCATGAAATCGCTACAATTGAAACTTCTAAATATCGTTGGACAGGTGGCATTCTGGTCCGGTTTTATGGAATGTAGAAAACTAGATATAAATTCACCTAGATACAAAACACACGCATATATGTATACATTTAAATACACAGCGCGTTTACACACATGCACACATGGAAGGTAAATTCTCAGTTAACACGTGATACCTAATCACATCACTAATGTGAAGCAAAGTAGTGATAAATAACAATATCATGTTCAAAAACGAAACTATGCGCCTGTGACAGAGTTGAACTCACGATATATAATGAAAAACTCAAACGCCATCTTGCCACTATTTCTATAAACATATATTAAATACCATCTCAATAAACGGAAAACGAAAACAAAATATAACAAGCGACGGTAATGATCAGACAGTCACTGAAATTTATAAAGTAAATGTTTTCAATTCACTGATTTTTATTAATAAGATGTCTTCATTTAATTGCTGTATACTTAACTTAGTTTGTGTGAGCTCGTATTCAATAAAAATCTATGTTGATTTGTATGAGGACCATTCAATATTTCAGCCAGTGTGGCAACAACAACGACCACCACAACAACAGCAATAACAACAACAAAAGCAGCAGCAAAAAACAACAACAGCAACAAAGACACCAACAGAGATTTTAACCAGACACTGGACTAGCAATAATATACACTTTACAGAAATAATGTTATAACAACAGAAAATAAATAACAGAATAAAATATATATATTTTTTTAAATATGACAAATTATGAAAATTATTAACAATTACATCCACAACGATAATGAAAGCTCAATTATAATGTTTCATGCCACGAAAGTATTAAACTGTATTTCAGCTCCATGTACTTGAAACCGTTGTGAGAAAGATACATATATTCCAACGACGTGGCTTCATTATGAGAAAACTCCATTGATTTCCGAGATTTGCTCCATTATACTTGTAGTCACTTGAGATGACAGCATTCCAATGAAACTCAGAATGAATGAAGGCAAGCCACACTATATATTAATGCTGAATAATGCAATTTTCGATCAAATGTGCTTGCTAGGTTTTCACCAGTTAGTACCATTCAATGGATGCATTGGTAAATTTATAGTGTAATTACGATGTTTTCTCCTTATATATATATATATATATATATATAATATATATATATCTATATATATATATATATATTATATATATATATATATTATATATATATATGTATGTATATATCTATACCTATATCTATATCTATATATATATATATATCTATATCTATATATATATTGAAAACAATAAATTTTTATCGCATAACTGTAAAACTTTTGCAAATGCCTGACAAGTTTCTTTATTAGCTTATTATGTTTGAATAAGATATAGATTTCGTATGCAAATTTTAGAACGCAAATACGCATATATATATATATATATATATATATGTATGTATGTGTATATGTGTGCGTGTGTGAGTGTGTGTCCGTGTGTGTGTGTGTGTATGTTTTCACGTGTTTGTGTTTTGTGCAATGTAGTTTATTGATCCCGGCTTATGACTAATGTCTGAAACATCGAGTGCTCGATGATTATTCAAAGCATCCACGTGTGATAAGCAAATAAATTAGTAATCTATATTTCTTGCTGTTATTTACATATCAATACTTTGAGCACACACTACAAATATGGAGAAAAATCCAGAATCCATTGAATGAGCGTGAAAATTTGTCTCCACACTTGTTTTATAAACACAAAAACACATACACGTTCACATACACATGTGCATATACATACACATACAACCTTATCTATCTATCTATCTATCTATCTATCTATCTATCTATCTATCTATCTGTCTATCTCTCTATCTATCTATATATAGATATATATAAATAAAAAGGGGTTTGTATGATTGTGTATAGAGGGATATATATTATTCAAAGAAATTCCAACTCTGTTTTTATGTTTTATTTATATTCTTTAAAATATTAATGTAGAATATAGAATATATACTATAAATAATATATATATAGTAAAATGAAATGAAGTATTGATTGTCTTATTGAATAGATGAAACGTTGAATATAAAATATTAAGGAACTAGTATACTTTCATGCGTTATAGTAGTCTTCAAGGCCCCAGGTTGTGACAGGAGTATTTGTATATATATATATATATATATATACACATATAGGAGTGTATATCATAGCTATACTGCTAAGCGTTATAGTGACCATATTTATTGTTTCCTTTTAGTTATAAATATTTCGTTCCAAACAACTTTCAAAATTTCAAATATTATCCTCTTCACCACAATTTTGGGGTTTTCCATTTTTTAATGAAAATTTGTTGGGAATTCTGTGAGGAAAATACGGAGAATACAATCCTGAGTAATTTTCCCCAAAACTTCAACGTTTAAGATCTTAGCTCTGTCCCTCCTGGCTTTCGAGATATACACCTTACCTCTGTACCAATATTCCGGTTGTCTTTAATTTCGACTGCTTAGTTCCGCATGCAGAGCTGTGTATTGAACTAGCATGTCTGAAATAGTAGCTAGGTCTCTGTAAAAGGATTTTCAAAGGAATTTAATGTTTTAAATCATGGCAATTATGATGAAGTAAAATAGAATTTTTATTCATATAATTCTATTTTCATCACCATAGAACTGGACAGATTATGAATATTTCAAATTGTTCCTAAAAGTGAGCGCAAAAGCATCGGTTATGCTTTCATACTGAAACAAAAATTTAATGCGAATATGTCAAATTAAAGATTTATTATTTTTCTAAATAAATGCTCTTTTCTCAATATTTGCAGAGTCTAGCAGTTGGTTTTTGCTACCGACCAAAGTCTTTCCAGTTGGCTAGTTTCTTTGTCTTCCATTATAATTCCATTCACATCCAGGTTATGTAAGCGTTGTGTTTTACATTGAGGGAAACGGGGTCCCGGATTGTTGAAAGGATTGCAAAGAGAGCAAAATTAGTTCCTCTGAAACTTTCTAAACATATTTCCTTGACAGCGAAGAGATTCACGGTGTTCTCAACGTATCTCTCAAGAATACGAACTCGTATATGCTGTGTTGCTTTCTGACTGGTGTCATCTAATTCATCTGCTACTGCTTAATATCCATGACTGCTTTACAAGATTTCAAACATTTGCTGTATTTATACGTGTTTTGAGGAAGATCATCCTTTGTGCATTGAACCTCTGTAGTAAGTTCTCGGCCGTAACATCTTTACGCCTGATATTGAACTTCGAAATATTTTTAATGCTAACGTGTTTTATATGTCCTTACATTTATTGTTCGTGATTTTATGAGTGATATTCCTTTTCTCTTGATTTAAATCGTTATTTCCATGATACCTCCTATCTAACACATATCTACTTATTATTTATTGTCTTCTTTGATGTATTAAAAGAAATCGAATTTAGAAAAGATGTGAAATTGATTTTATCACTAAATGCAAAATAAAATGGAAAACTGCATTGAAATTTGAAGAAGATTCGTTTGTTATTTCTAGCAGGTTGAGCGATTTCGTAAATGCTTCTCTGTTCGTTTGGCTTCCTTCCGGTATCGAATGGATGACAAATGATCTCTAAATTGCAGCTGGCGTTTAGAGTTATTTCGAAATTACATTCAGCCCTACCACACGGCAACTCAAATTCTTTAGAATTGCCTGGGTGCATGCCACCTCCTCTCAGGCATTCCCGTCCAATACGTCTCTCCGCCTTTGATCAGCATTTTTGTATCTAGCCAGGCCTAGCACTAGTAATAGTATTTAGACATTTCTTTCCTGATCGTCCGACCATTGGAATTTTCTCCTTCCTCATACATTTTCCAGAGGTGTTGACTTACGATGTTTCAAGAGGAATTTTCATGGCGTCAATCACATTGGTCTGGAAAATCCATGAGTATTTCCCTGATTTCTGGAGCCAGCAAATGAAGAAATCAATACCAGGTGAATCAGAGAAAAGTGAGGACACTTCTGCTGACATCTGTTGGAAACTGGTAAATTTATTCTGCTTGACGTTGCGTGACTTAGCCCGTCGGTAACGCTTTCACGTGCTTAGTTGAAAGGTAAGAGAAGAGAAAGAAAAATGAGAGAGTAAAAGAGGATAAGGCGAAGAATGAGACTGAGAGAGGGAGAAAGGAAAAGAGAGAAAGCGAGAGAGAGAGAGAGAGAGAGAGAGAGAGAGAGAGAGAGAGAGAGAAGCATCCATGACGTGAGGTAGAGGAAACAATAAATTTAGCGGAGTGATGTTCTGATGTTCAGGTTAAAGAATGGCTGAGAGAGAAGGGAGAGAGAGAGAGTGAGAGAGAGAAAGAGGAGTGAGAGAAAGACGGAGAGACAGAGAAAGGAGGCAGAGAGAGTGGGGAGATAGATGATGGTGTTGTTCTTAAACCGGATGGTGATCTTAAATCGGGTGGCTTATTTAATCCTAGTAAACAAGAAATCAGAGCGCCAAAAGCTAGAACAAATCCCGCAGAGCAGCTCATCCAATGTTTTCCTAATTCTCCCATAATTCAGCCACTCCACTATCCTAGACCGCTGCTTCATCTTATTGACTCTGAAAGGATGAAGAGCAAACTTTACCTCGCGATTTGAACTCCGAGAGCAGACAACAAAAACGTACAACACAAGAATATTTTATCCTACTCTCTAATAAATATGTCTTTTTTTCGCCAGGCAAAGGAGGAAGTTATCCTCATGCCGGGGAGCTAAATCAAGCGCTTCCAAGAAAGCGTATTCCGTAAAAGCAGCAAAGTGCCAGTGGTAGCGTTAAACGGGGCGACGTAATTTTTCTTCCAATCATAACAATACACAATAGCACTGAACTGCTGACACCTTAACTAGATGTTAATGCAAATATGCAATCCTCGTTAACAGCAATAATTAATTTTATGGTGCGTTAGATTCTACTTTACAATTCAACACATCTTTCTACTAAACCACACGACACACAGACGCCTATCACCCCCCCACACACACACGCACGCACGCACGCACGCACGCTTCTCTTTGCTATACACATGGCTTCACGTGCAAAAGTTATCCACAACCATTTCACAAAAAAAAATTAAAAAAATAAAAAAAGCAAAAAAATGAAACAACGAAAGCCCCACAGCATCTCAGAGCTGTCATGCCTTGCCATTCCATGTATCTTAATTCCATACAACTGCTTAAAACAATAACATCATAATACACAGTAGCAGTAACATTAGCAACAACTTCAAAAAAAAAACAAAAAAAAAAAAACGACAGCATGCAGTTTATAAAGAATAAGATAAAAAAAAAAGAAAAAAGAAAGATGCATTGATTCATCAAACATTAAAAAAAAAGAGGAAAAGATAAGACACGAATTAGTAAGAAAAAATTTAGAATTGCGATGATTGTTAAGAGGTTTCTGTGAACAGAATAGACACTTATCTGATATTGGAAGAAAGTGGAAAAACAATAAAATACACAGGAAGCAACTCAATGTAAGCTAAGTAGATAATAATGTTGCTTATGTTTTAGCTTATATTATGGCATTCAGGTACATAAATATACACAACCTATCATAAAGAAATTCTCACACACACACACATACAGACACACACACATATGAAGTGCTTAGTTGTATTACTACGAAGACCACTGTTCAATAAAATACTCAATATGCATTATAATGTAGAGTTAATATTTTTTTTATATGAATATTGCCTCTCCGAGTGAATCATCCGTTTCGAGTTACTCCTTAGCGCACATAAAGTTCCACTAGTAAATATATTTTATATTGATAACAGAAATTAATCATTGTATTACTTCGTGTTTATCAATGCATAATGTCGTTTATAAGTGATTGATCGACAGAGAAGTTAGGGGATGTCATACTAAACACCTAGAGGTATTTTACCCGATATTATACCTTCAGGATTCCAAATCTGCAGAGGTGAACTTTGCTTTTCATCATTTTGAATCGAAAAAATAAAGAAGCAGTTAAGTTGATGGTATCGACTAATACATTTCCACCAAAATTTTAGATCTGTCGTTTATGCAAAAAAAACACATTAACACAGAGTAACTTTGATTATCTATCGTTCCATATTCTAATCAGGGATATATTTGCATGGTAAATGCTTTGATCTCAGGTCATGTCCTGAAACTAAAACGACTGCATTGTGGAAGTAGAGGCACTCAAAGACCATTATCTTTACTGAAACATTTATCGTTTGTAATATGTCGAAATTTTTGCCGTTCGAAACCGAGACCTGATCACTGCAGCACGAATTTTGCCTGTGACTAGGTCACAATTTTGAGCAACAAGAATGTTGGCACAATATTACAAAACAATAAATGTTTATATAAAGTTAAGAGTCTTTGTGTGTTTCCGAATGGCTTTGTGTGTATACGTATGTTTGTATATGCATGTGTATGCAGGCATACATATGTGTGTATATGTATATACATGTATATGTATGTGTGTATGGGTATATATATGCATACATGCCTACAGGTTTAAATACACAAGCACGCAGGCCTATTTAATAATGCATACACACACATATATGTACATGTGTGCGTGCGTATATCGATGTAAATTCCTTTCTTTCTCTCTGATTTCTCTACCCACACTATCACATTAGGCAGTAGAGTAAACACATAAGTAGAAACTTATAGAAACTTGAACATTCTTAATTGTCTCATTTTATTTTATATATATATATATATATATATATATATATATAGGCCATTGATAAAATTTTTTTTCGAGAAAAATTTATCCTACGTTAGTTGTAATTACATACATATATATATATATATCTATAATATAATATATATATATATAATATAATATATTAATCAGCCGAAATTACTACGATGATCCGGTTCTTGACTGAAGACTGAGGGGTTCGAATGTCCTGTCCATGTTTATTGTATCGTCTTCTATGAGTTATACGTTCTTGTCCATGTTGTATTTTTCTACATACCTTAATATATATATATATATATATATGTATGTATGTATGTGTGTGTGTGTGTGCGTGCGTGTGTTTGTGTGTGTATTGATATATATTTATATATACATAGGTACGTATAGGTAAGTATGTATATATGTATGTTTGTGTTTGTGTGTGTGTGTGTGTGTTTCGTGAATTTGTGCATATGTGTGTGTATGAGCGTGCATGTGCGCATGTGTGTGAATATTTCTGAAAGAACTATGAATTTTTTTCAATCAACATTTTTTATTTCCTGTTTTCTCTGTTATAATTGAAGACAGCACAGTTAAGGGAATGTGAAGTCTTGTATAAAAATAAATGGGGAACATGAGTTTTCTCTCTCTTAAAGAAGAGAAGCGAGAAAAAGAAGAAAAAGAGAATTAAAAAGACTAGACACTACTACACATTCATTCGCCAACCACTCATAAAATTTTTATAGTTACAGTATGCTCTTGTGGTTCTGCAAGAAGTAACAATAGAGGACCACTTCATGTTTGCAAACTCATGGAAGAGCATCCACTTATTTTGTAAAACTCATCTTGCTTACTTTTATTGTAAGATATGTTTTTTTTTTTAAATAAGATACCTGTCCTGAACAAAGTATCTAAAATGTTTGAGGCTAAGAGTGGTTTTTGATACTTTGCTTTTATATATATATAAAAAAAATTCCTAGTAATATTAGCAGGTCAAGGATGCCATCAGTATATGCATCCTTTATTAACCCGAATACAATAAGCTGTGGATCAAAGTTTATGTTGCGAACTTGCAGGTATTTTTCATGTAGCAGATGTAGGAAGAATTGCCAAAAGGCTTGTACGTGTTCGCAATACCAAAACAGGTGTGATATTATCTCTACTTCACTTTGATAAAAGATGCACAGGTTGCTTTTATTGTCTCTACTTCACGTTGACAAAGGGTGCACAGGTTGCTTTCAGCTAATTTGATCTTAAATAGGAGAGAATTAGTTGTTAAAATATCATTCTTTTATTCTTTTCTTTTATTCTTTTACTTGTTTCAGTCATTTGACTGCGGCCATGCTGGAGCACCGCGTTTAGTCGAGCAAATCGACCCCGGGACTTATTTTTTGTAAGCCCAGTACTTATTCTATCGGTCTCTTTTGCCGAACCGCTAAGTGACGGGGACGTAAATACACCAGCATCGGTTGTCAAGCAATGCTAGGGGGACAAACACAGACACATAAACACACACACATACATACATATAGATATATAGATACATATACGACGGGCTTCTTTCAGTTTCCGTCTACCAAATCCACTCACAAGGCTTTGGTCAGCCCGAGGCTATAGCAGAAGACACTTGCCCAAGATGCCACGCAGTGGGACTGAACCCGGAACCATGTGGTTGGTTAGCAAGCTACTTACCACACAGCCACTCCTGCGACTATGTATAATTCTGCATTGGAACCATTCCAATTTAGTATCTGTTGACGTCTTTACATGTAGTACAAATACATTTTCCTATTTCAGTTCAGCAAGCATAAACTCTTCCCGTTTATGTTTGAATTTCAAGCAAACATTAACTGTGCTTAAGACATAGTAATACCGTTTGGCTCCTTTCTTAACAGACATGAGCCTTCGGAAAGCTTTATTATCATGTAATTGCTGAAATGATGTAGGTTTGTTTATCTTTAGCCTTCCTTGGTAGCCTTAAATTGCCCTGATAAGACAACTATACGGAAGAAAATGTGTACCTAATTCGAAAGATTTCTGGAATTCAGGGGTGCAATATGATCCATAAGTTGACAAAAAACCACGAATCTATCTAACACTTCTCTCAAACCACGCGAAAAAAAAGATTACCTCTTTACCAACTTTTAAGTGTTTATTATAGTAAATTCGTTCTGTTATGAATTCATCAAATGAATTAGGTTCTGTCTTATTTGTATACTTATCAAAAGCAGAAATACTATCATGCCAAAAATCACTCTTGATATCCTTGGCCAGTTTACCCGGAAAAACGTTACCAAATACAGCTAAAATTTTTAGTTTTGGGGAATAGGCAAAGCACAAATGTTTCCATTTCAATTCATAATTAATATCTAACAACTTTCTCATCCAGAATAGCCTTGAAGAGCTGACTTAAGCAGAAGCTTCCACCATACCAAGCCCACATTCTTTGACAGGCTTACAAGCAACAACTCTCTTAAAATTATCAGGTTTTCCACTGTTGAGAAATTTAAATAATACTTTGTTTAATTCCTGGAGAAATTTACCCGGTGGATTTGGGAGAGTGAGGAAGAGATAGTTCAATTTCGAAATGAGCAGTGACTTTATAACAACAATTCTACCAGTCTGTGTAATTAATCTTTTCATCCATCTGTTGATTTTTACTTTGAATCTCAAATAATTTATTTTCAAAATCCTTTTTAGCCACAACCATTAACTCTATTGAAAATATTACACCCAGAAGCTTGAAGTGATCTAGGTTCCATTGTTTATTTAAATTAGGTAAGTGTCTGACTGAGCTGCTCCTTCTTGCACGTATCCATATCAATTGAGACTTATCATAATTAATTTCAAGTCCGGATATATCAGCGTAAAAGTTCAAAGTGTCAACTGCAGTTTCAGAAGACTCTTGTGAACCATCTAAAAGGAACTCTGTATCGTCTGCATAGTGCGTCAACAGATACTCCCCATTATCAACAGTAATTCCTTTAATATCTCTGTTCTTTCGTATAAGACCTCCCAGGACCACGACACAGAGGATGAAAGTATATAGAGAGAAAGGATCACCCTGCCTACAGCCCCGCTCAACAGGAAACCAAGGAGACAATGTACTATTAATAGTGAGACAAGATCTAGCACTATTGTACAGAATATTAAACCACTTACAGATGTCATCACCAGAACCAAAAAAGCTAATGTCTTGTTTATAAATGACCATATGACAGAATCAAATGTCATCTCAAAATCTATTAAAAACCACATTCCAAGTATATCATTTGATTCTGTGTGGTTCATCAAATCGTATATCAGTCTTATGTTATCGCCAATGTATCTGTTAGATATTAATCCTGTTTGATTAATACTAACCAACTTTGTAAGGATACTTTTGAACCGCTCAGCAATAACATATGAGAGATGTTTGTAGGCAGTAGTAAGAAGTGAAATAGGTTTCCAGGTCTTCAAGAAAAGCTTGGGCTTATCTCCTTTTCGAATACAAATAATAATACCTTGCCTCTGTGTCACTGGCATAAAACCCTTAGCAAAGCTATAATTGAATGACCTCAACAAAAACAGATGAATCTTTCCAAAAGAATTTATAAAGATCATATTTGAACCCATCCAAACCTGGACTTATATTATTCTTTGCCTTTTCAAACATTCTAAAAGTTCTTCATGAGTTATTGGGCCTTCCAATGAGTCAGAATCTCCCTTACTAAGCCTATACAAGTCCCCTTCAGAAAAAAAGTTCATCAAGGTCATACTCTTTCAACACATACTCCAAGGAGCATGTGTAAAATGATGTTGCTTCAAGAACAAAATCCTTTGTATTTTCTACAGTAGATCCATTGTCTAGCTCTAACTGGGTCATGCCTTTGCTTAAAAAATTCATATTTTCTAATTTGCAAAAAATAATGACTAATCTCTCCACTTGATCTATCCACTTAGCCCGTGAGAAATTATAATGCTCCCCATTTTTGTATTACGAATCTCTTCTAATTCTATTCTTTGTTTCTCCAGTTTCTTAATTTCTACAAAATTGGTTTCAATTTACTTAATATAATCTAGTAGATCTTGTTATTTTTTTCACTCTAGACTGTTCTTATTAATGAAGAGTTTGAAATAGATTTTCCTCTAATTTCCATTAACAGAGTTCCACCAAAACAACTGATTACTTTCAATAAATTCAATCGCAAGCATATTAACTGTAGTAATATTTCTATTAGGTTCTAAGGAGGGGGCATATTGCTTGACAACACTATTAATAGTTCCCTTCACCAATGAGATGTATTTTGGATCTCTTAAGAGGAAGTTATTAAATTTCCAATATGTTCATTACGGCCGTCTTTCTCGGGAAATTTTATTTTAATGTCTACAAGAGAATGTTCTGATCTGTACCCAACCTTTATAGAATACTGCAAATAAATGAATAGAAATTCAGTGACACCAGAAAGAAATCTAGGCTTGCTTGTCTAATGGGCTCTGAACGTTTCCATGTATAGCCTTGTGTTTCTGGGTTATGTTCTCCCCAAACATCTACAAGATCGAGGACCCCTATCATATCGATCACTTCCTTTCTGGCGTTAGGATTATTTATATGTTGATAGTTGGAAGTGTCTAAACACTGCTGCAGACAAAGATTAAAATACCCAGCTATAATACAATGGGATTTTCCAAAGGTTTTCACTTTATCCATCACCACAGCATAAACCTGCGATTCATCTGCATTGGGACCATATAAGTTAACTAAAGTTATCCTTCTCTCACAAATAGTAAAACTTAACATCAGGAGATTGCCTTTACCATCCCTGAAATTGTCATGTACCTTATAGTCAATATTACTAAAACACAAGATGGTAACTCCAGTTGAGTGTCCATTATGACTATTATATAGTGCCCCCATTCACTTCTAATAAGAGGTTATTTTTCTTTCAAAAAGTGGGTATCATGCAAGAAGTAGTTTTTATATTTTTGGGCTTTCACAAAATGCAAAACATCCTATCTTTTGGAATGATCATACAGTTGATTGAACATAATGGGTATAATTAGGTCATCCATTTAGCATATATATAGCAAATGATGAAAAAAGCTATTGGTATAAACCTTCAAACCTTCTAGTACAAGACACACGTTTAAAAACACTCAATATCTGACATTCAAACCTTCCCTTCATACCTCCCTCTCAGGAAACATATTACCCAGAGCTTTCCTTCCTCCATGAGACATAATATCTTGGTTTAGATACCATTGAATCATATCACAGTCATACTCAACAAATGAAAATGAAAATTTGACCTTATTTATGAGAGAAGAAAACTATAGAAAATGACAATTCCCGAGCTCAAAGCTCTCTTTCCGAAGGAGGTGTACGTCAATGTCGTATGTTTAGCTTGGGTAGTTTTTTTCTGGGTGTTCTTGGCGGTGATATGTCTTGTGTGAATGGATTATATGTGGATTGTGGTGTATTTCTTTTGAAATATGTGTAAAGATGTTTTGTAAAAGTTCTCTATAATGGTCCGATGTCATTTGAGCATTTTTCTTTTAAGTTTGTGTATGAGATATTGTCTATGTATATAAATTTTATATATTCCGGTATGTTTGAGTGTGTTGGGGCTGCATAAGGGGTGATATATTCATTTTTATTCATCAGTTATACTAAGTTGCTGTTGTTCGTGTTGAATGCGATTACGTTTATTACTGTATCTGGGTGAAATGGGTCGGGTTTTTAAGTTTTTCGTGTCTGTGTGGGGAGGGGGTGCATGCATGTGTATAGGTGTGTGGGAGATATTCATCCTCTTGCATCTTTTTTTGACCTCCTTCCAGTCGCTCTCCACTTCTTCAGATGCGGTGAGAACTTTTTTTTCTGGGGCATTTCTCTTTTGTTGCTTTGTCTCTTCTCGCGCTATTACTGATGTGTGTTGTTTTGTCGTGGCATTAGTCATCTCTTATTGGGTTCTTGTAGCTTTGTCGGGTTTGCGGAGGTTTACTTGCTATAGGGGGTGCTATTGGCGCTTGGTCTTGTGGGCATGCGGTTTTAATATGCCCTTTCATGCCGCACTTGTAGCAACTTGGCTTTCGCCCCTCCACTAATACTCTTAATGTAGTTTCGTCCGGCAGTAAAATTTGATCTGGCAATTCTTCCAGATTGCGCTGGATGGCCTGGATGACCAGTTCCAGACCTTGGCCCCCACCAGTTCTGCTGGTACAGCTTGGTGACTTGAAGGATATTGATTTTATCCTCCAAGTTTAACTGTAGAGCTGCCATCAGCCACACCACGTCGATCTCCGGTGGGATCTCCCCTGTTTTGATTTTTGATGTCCACTTGCCTAAATATGTTGGCAGCAGCACTAGTTCTGTTGACTTAAGGGAAGTTGTCAAATGCTTCTTGGTTTCTTCTTTGGAAGCGAACCTCGTTTCGACAGTTCTGAAGCGCTTTCCGCTGGCTATGTATGTTATATTTTGCTATCGGCTGTAAGCATTTTTCGATTGCTTCTTTAGTAGTCATTTCAAATTTTTCGTTTTTAGCGACAAAGTTTTGCCTCTTTTTGATGTGTATCACTTCGGAGGTGGAGTCAGTCTTACATTGGTTCCCTCCTTTTGTATTAAACACTTGTATTTCTCCAGTTCGTCTGGACCGACCTGCACTATTTCGCTCGTGATACCGGCTACAGACGCAAAGTTAACTTTGTGATTACTTTTTTGTTTCTTTTGGTATTTCTTGTTCGGGTAATCCTTCTTTTCCCCTGTTTCGCGACTTGAGAGGGACGGGAACATTACCTGATAGAGTTCGTCTAAAAGGATTGCCTGCATCTTGTTTTCCGGTTCGGTATCCATGTGTAAGAATTTTACACAAAAAGAGAAAGGATAAAATAATTCGCCCCTAAAGTGGGGGAATTCAGAAAAGCACAACCCTGCTCACGCAGGTAGTGTGTTGAAAAGACACAGAAAATAAAAGGTGGTAACCCTACATTCACTTCAGGAGCCCCCCCCCCAAAAAAAAAAAACTAAAGCAATAACTGGCGCATTGACATACATTCTCCCCAATTGATGCTTCTCGCTTATTTATTTCATGTATTCAGAACTAGTGAATTTCCTTTGGGGCTTTCACATATAAAGTAAGTATACCAACTGTTTTTAAATATGTAGGTGCAGGCTTGACTGTGTATCAGGAAGCTTGCTTCCCAACCACATGATTCTGGGTCCAGTTCGTACTGTAACCTCGGGCTGACCTAAACCTGGTGAGTGGATTTGGCAGACGGAAACTGAAAGGAGACCGTCGTTTATATCTACCCATATAATTATCAATGTATTTATGTCTTTGTGTCAGTGTTTGTCCCCCACCGCTTCTTGGTGACCGGTGTGGATTCGCTTACATCGAGTGGTAGAACATAAAACACCGATAAGAACAAATACCAAAAAATAAAGTACTGGGGTTGATTCGTTCGACTAAAACTTCTTTAAGGTGGTAACCCCAGCATTGTCGCAGAGTTTAATGACTGAATTAAGTAAAAGATAAAAGATAAAGATATAATTTAACGTTAAGAAACATTCGGTTTTGGGGGATCTTTTCAGTTTATATTTATACTAGCAGTATCGCCCGGCGTTGCTCGGGTTTGTAAGGGAAATAACTATATAAGCATTTTTAGAGATGTAAAGTATAATAGCCATCTCAATATGGCTAACCACAATAAATTTTTAGAGAGTTACTTCTCTTATATATGCCAAAAATGCATTAAAAATGGGAAAAATTGATGGTAAATTTGTTTTAAAATCGCAGACTCATCGTAGACGCGCGCTAATACCCAGAAGAGCTCGATATGAATCACGACTATAAGATACCCGGTTTCGGTTAAACTGCACCCCAAAATGTGGGAGTAGTTAGGAATCTAAATCGTAGGAGACAGACACCACACAACTTCAGTTTTATATAAATAAAGATTTCTGTATATTTTTGCATGGAAGCATTACAAAAACTTTTTCTTGAATTGTCTTATGTTACTGCTGAGTGTCTACGTGTAACTTCCAAGCAATGATTGATCGGAGAGCTGGTATTCAAATAAGGTTGATATATATATATATATATTTATATATATATATATATATATATAAAGCAATAATGTCGTTGAGGAAGCAGATCACTGAACTTTAACTCTTTAGCTTTCAGATTATTCTGTCAAATTTTATGTTTGTATATTCACGTAAATTTCAATTAATCATACATTATCTTGTAGCTTTGATATTTTGATGATGCGTTTCTTTGATTTTAGCTTAACATTGCGAGGTAGCTGTGAGAGGCCTGATACACTTAATTTAAACACTAAACAGGTAGAATTTTTGGGCCTGATATGCTAAACGGTTAATTTCCTAATACATCAACCATGTCTATCGACATAGGAATCGTATCAGGTACTGAGCAAGGTTAATATACAAAGCCTTTGTTGTCTTTTAACGTACCATATAATTTCTTTGAACTATATTCCTCTCCCAACAGCTTGTGTGATTCACCTTTTTGCTTTTGCCAAATCTATTCAGAAATGCTATGGTATTTGTTCGAATGCAAAAATTACTATTCTGAGAAGGAAGACATTTAGGGATCTCAGAACAGTAGATAAATTCTTCCAATTCATTGCAGCTTGAAAAAGATTTAATAAGAAAAGCATTTAAGTGTCTGCCGTATACTAGTCTTACTCTTTTGTTCTTTTTTCTTCATTCTTTTGATTCTGATTTTAATTTTTGTTTATTATTATATTTTTTTCTTTGTAATAGGGATACTATTGTACAGTGTACAGTGTACCGCAAGTTACCAACTTTACACGGGCGTTTAAACTAATTAAATAAATAAATATAGACACATGCGTGGATGTGTGGTAGGAAGCTTGCTTGCTAATCACATAGTTCCGGGTTCTGTCCCACTGCGTAGCATCTTGAGCAAGTGTCTTCTACTAGAGCCCCAGGCCGACCAAAGCCTTGTGAGTGGATTTGGAAGACGGAAACTGAAAGAAGCCTGTCGTATGTATATATATATATATATATATATATATATGTGTGTGTGTGTTTATGTGTCTGTGTTTTTCACCCTACCATCGCTTGACAAGCAGTGTTGGTGTGTTTACATCCCCGTAACTTAGCAATTCGGCAAGAGTGAAAAAATAATAAAGCTTACAATGAATAAGTCCTGGGATCGATTTATTCGACTAAAGATGGTGACCTAGCATGGCCGCAGTGAAATGACTGAAAAAGTAAAAGAATGCCTACAATTTTACTGTCCTTTGAATATTCATATATTTATATTTAAACAGTCTTCGTTCATATAGATACTTCATTTTGCTCTCTTGTATTAAGATAATTCTTCCAATGGCATGCGAATGTGGGAGCCTGGATACGATTGCCGAAGCAGCTTCAAGTACCAGGCAAATCTACCATAATTTCATATAAAAAGAACATCTTGCATGTGAAGACCTAGATATCTAGTTTGAATTTTAAAAAAATCTATGAATTACGCCTCTCTACCTACTGTAGTCTGTACATATTTATGTCTGTGTCTGTACATATATACACATGCACACACAAACGTCTATCTATATATATGTCTCTCTCTCTCTCTCTCTCTCTCTCTCTCTATATATATATATATATATATATATATATATATAATATATATATATATATATAATATATATATATATGTCTGACCTGGTGCCAAACGATAAAGGTTTAAAATAATATCTAAAGACCAATAGCGTTTAGATATTACAATGATGATACAAGTCGGCGACTGGCAGAATCGTCATCTCGTTCGTCTTTACATTCAGAGTTCAAATTCCACAAAGTCGACTTTGCCTTTTATCCTTTCGTGGTTGATGAAATAAGTATCAGTTGAGACACTGGGGTCGATTTAATCGACTTACCCCTCCCTCAAATTGCTGACATTGTGCCTAAATTTGAAACCGATATTATATCATGAAACTGTTTTTTGTTCATTTGTAAAAAACGTAAAATTATATCGGGTGAGTGTAATGAAACAATGTATTGTTACCTGTTGTCTTGATCGAAAGACACTCTACGCAAGTTTATTCATTCACAATTTGGTTCATCTTTAGACCAGACTCTCCAGACATTTGGCCCTGCTATATTTAAGCTCTGGTATAGCTTACAGAAGAACAATCCTTTCTGTTTATCTCATTGTAACTCCTTCACTTGCAAGTAAAAATGACATTGTTTTCAAAGCTGGAGCTAGGCTCCACCTGGTTAAGAAACCTGAAACAAGCCGTATGCTACTACGGAAACCTTGCGATTTTAACAGTAGTAGAGAGTAGGATGTCTGAAGAGTATAGTATTGACTCTATGATTTTATGAATTGCTCCAGTTGGAGAAATCAGCACCTATGAATTTTTCAAGGCCTCTAAGATGGAACAGAAAAACTATCCTCATAGCAGAGACCTGGAGGAAATATTTTCAACAAAGCTGACCCCACTAAAGGCATTCAATGTGTTATCTTTTACCTATATCAGTCATTGGACTGCGGCCATACTTGCGTACCGCCGTGAAGGGCTTAGTCGAACAAATCCATCCAAGTCTTTTAAACTTTAGTACGTATTCTGCCGGTCTTCTTTGCCGAACCATTAAGTTATGGGGACGTAAAAAATCTCAACACTGGTTCTCTGGAGGTGAAAGAGGGCAAGTACTAACATACAAACAAATGCATTTACGGACATTCCTTGTTGCCGTCCCACGAGCAGTCTACGACCGTTACTGTTCAAAGGGGATTTTCAATACAGTATTTACCTGCTATTATTTGTAAATTCATCCTCTGCTTCGCGACCCACTATTTCAAGTAAAGATATGTAAGCGGCATATCACCGAAAGTTGGTCCAAGTTCATTCAGATGGCATTGGTTGGTCCAGATCTATAAAAGAGGGCACTTGCCCAGATTCCATGGAATGGGACTTAACTTGAAACCGTGCGTTTGCAAAATCGAACTTCTTAACTACACAGCCATTTCTGTGCCTATGATCAATTTGAAGTGCTAAACTAGGTAATGAAATTCATGGTCTGCAATTCCTAAACAGTCATATTACAACCTGTGGGCTTTCACACATTCTCAGTTTCCATCCACAATATTTTACTCACAAGATTTGAATCATCCTGAGGCTATTGCAGACGACATATGCTCGCGACACCACGATGGCGAAACAAATTTCTTAATCGCTGGGCCATGTGAGGAGCCTGAATGTCTGGTGTGTGGCAACCCTCATCTCTGTAAAAAATATTCTGTGAATACATCCACCATTACACGGACATCTTCGGCCACGAGAAATTCACAGATAATAAAATATTTTCCAAAAAAGAAAATCTATGCGAATCCAATCTCAGCTTGTCTGTGTATCATGATGATGTTTGTTAATGCTAAAAGAACACATCCCAAAGCGAAAACACTCATACGAAACAAAAAAAAAAGAACAACCACAAAAAACAACAACAAAAAAAAAACAGCTATTTGTGTGTGACTTAGAAGATGAGATATGAGTTTGATTTCTGGTAATTCTTTTCTCAGACAGATCTAAAATAAGGATGAAAAAAAAAAAAAGAAGCAAAATGGAAAATACATTAAAGCAAAAGAATGAAACGGAAGAACATGAAGAAAAATAAACATAAACAAAATTAAAGAATGCTTGATCTTTATCATGGTTATTGTTTCTTCTAAGTAGCTTAATTACATCGCAAATCTTCACCAGGATCTTACGTTGGTAGTGGGATATAGAAAAAAAGTAGTTTTGTGCAAATCGGTTAATATATTTGTTTGGTCTTAACATTGAATATTTCTTTTTTTTTCTGATAAATCACATTATTAATTCATCTCATTGAGTGAAGAGGTAAACATCATATATAACACACACGGACACACGCTCATCCACGCACGACACACACACACACTCACATAAACACAAGCAAATACAAACACAGGCGCACAATGGATATATATATATGTATATATATATGTATATATATATATATATATATATATATATATATATATATATATATATATATATATATATATATATATATATATATATATATATATATATATATATATACAGTATACATGTAAGCACTCACATAAACATACATATGCACACATAGAAACAAACCAGCATGCTGAAAAATGGTCTTGTCTCTCGAAGAATTAATAGTATATCTTTTACCAGTTGTTTATGTGAACTGTCCATCTAGTATACTTTTTCAGAAACAAACTTTCAGTCAAGAGGTGAGGTAGCAAAGTGGTTAAAGCTTCATGTACAACACGCTAGTCCACACAGCTTTTGCTTTCTAGTTGTTACATTCCGAGTTCAAATTCCGACGTTGGTCATATTAAGACTCCTCTTCACACAACTAAGAGAAAAAGTCGAGACCGATAGCAACAGCTGCGTGTTTCTGCAATCCGACATACGTCCCATCATATTTACACAATCCATGGGCTCTGATACTCGGGTCTCTGAGTAGCAAGCACAATGCGGCTTCGTACTCACGACATTTTCTCCCCGATATTCAAACTCACTATCGAATGGTTACAGGGTTCCAGAAAACTTGAAAACACCTTAGTCAACAAAGAAATGCTGACGATGACAATAACTGAAAAGCAGTTAATGAGTTGAGATAATTCTATATGACACCATGGGACTGTACGTTTGCCTGAAAGGAGATGAATTTTTAATTAACTACTGATGCGCGCGCGTGTGTGCGTGCGTGTGTGTGTATGTGTGTGTGGTCAATATTTTTTCAAGTTTTCTTGCAAATAGAGAAAAAGCCGGTTTCTAATCAAGATCCAAGGCTCCTTCATTGGAATTTAAACATCAACAGGGTATTTTTGTATATATGTATGTATATGTGCAGATTTGTATGTCTTATTTGTATGTATTCCCAAGCATATAATTGCATATATAGACATTCTCATACATATATATAAATGATAAACTTCTGGAAAGTTTTACAGATCTTTACAGTTCCAGTGATGGATAGGGTCTGTAGTCTTCGAATTAGCGTTCTCCTTTCTTGTTTTGAGAAGCCTAATTTCTCAAGATTAGTATTTAGGCAGTGTGGTACATATACCAGAGCCCTAATAACGGCTATAAACCAGAACATGTAATCTAGATAGAGTAACTGCAGATTTCTCAATAGTTCAGCGTAGGTACTCTCTTTTTCACTGATCTTCAGCTTTATGCTAACATCCGCTGGATCGCTAATTTCCACAACTCTACACAGTTTCTCTTCTCTATCCCAAATCATTATATCAGGTCTGTTGTGCTTACATTTTATTGAGGTCTTCACTGGAATATTCCACCAGTATTCCTTTTTATTATGAATGGCTATGACTTCTACTATATTGTGGGTTCTTATTTCTTTGTCCTCGGGATTATCCTTTCAACGGACTTCATTATAGAGTGTCCTAGCTACAACATCATGTCTCATCGTTAGGTAATACTCTTTTCGGACCACTGCTTATAATGTAGGTGATATCTTCGATGTAAACTCCACAACGTCTCTACCATGTATGTATGTATGTATGCATGTATGTATGTATGTATGCATGTATGTATGTATGTATGTATGTATGTATGTATGTATGTATGTATGTATGTATGCATTATGCATGCATGTATGTATGCATGTTTATATGAGTGTGTGCGTGCGCATGTGTGTGTGTATGCATTCAAGGAGAGAACGCAGGCGAAGAAGAGTGAAGGGGTTGATAGAGTTTTCGCCGACGGCGAATGATAGCAGTTCCCTTGGAATATATTTTTTATCTACCTATCTATCTATCTATCTATCTATCTATCTATCTATGAATTACGCCTCTCTACCTACTGTAGTCTGTATATATTTATGTCTGTGTCTGTACATATATACACATGCACACACAAACGTCTATCTATATATATGTCTCTCTCTCTCTCTATATA
This sequence comes from Octopus sinensis, assembly GCF_006345805.1. Classification (NCBI taxonomy): domain Eukaryota; kingdom Metazoa; phylum Mollusca; class Cephalopoda; order Octopoda; family Octopodidae; genus Octopus; species Octopus sinensis. Next base: position 124,551,556 of record NC_043001.1, on the reverse strand, counting down.
TATATATATTTATATATATATAAATATATATATATGTTTGTATGTATGTATGTATGTATACAAACATACACACGCACATATATGTACACAAGCATAAACACACATAAACATACATACGAGAGTGATTATGACTTATATTTCTTAGCGACTCACATCATGCCAGTGTTCATCCAATGTACGTATTCCTGTCTTTGACTATAGCTATGAACGTGTGTGTGTGTGTGTGTGTGTGTGTATGTGTGTGTGCGTGTGTTCGCGTGTGTCTGTGTTTTTGTGTGTTCTAAAAGACAGAGAGAAAAAGAGAAGGAGAGAGTGACTGAGATGGAAAGAGAGATCTTGTGTGTATGTGTGTTGATGCTCTGGTTCATTGTTTCTATGTGTGTTTATGTTCTGGTTCATTCTATGTATGTATATTATTAGGAATAGTCTGGGCTTTGATAATCTCATCATTAATCATACGTTGCTATAATAAATATTTCACGAATACTTTTATATAATTTGTTGACAATTACAAAACAGATAAATAAATAATTAAATGAATAAACAAACCAGAAATCAACAAAAACGAAAAATAATGTGAATTAAAGAAAAACGCTTCTTCTTTGTCGCTCGTTCTATTAGAAATAGTAACTGGAACTCCCTCATGTCTCTGACTGCAGTCTCAAAGAATGGAAGACTGAATTGTATTACGTATTAAATGCGCCGATTTGAGTAAAGAAAGACGGGTACTATATATTTGATTAAAAGTTTGCTCCGTTAGGGTTCACCTAGGGTTAAACGGCAGCAGCAGGAGAGCAACAACAGTAACAGCCGTTCAAGAATTTGGACCTGGAGATCACCATTTCCAGCGACTTCTAGGGTCACCTCCCAGTGGTGTCGGGCGTCAACGAAGAGCCCTCGACTACAAGACGACCAAAGTTTTTTTTTTCCAAGGTGCGGGGTCTCCTGCCCCTAAGCCCTAGACCATCACCTAATCACCTTTACCCGTCTAGTTGCTTAACAACAACAACAACAACAACAATAGCAGTAACAAGGGTATTGATGGGATTGTTCAATCTACACCAAAGTGAATAATTTTAACTGAAGGTTACTGTTAAATGGTGAAGGCGCATGGCTCAGAGGTTAGTGCGTCGAGCTTACGATCGTGAGGTTGTGAGCTAAAATCCCGGACCGGGCTGCATGTTGCGTTCTTGAGCAAGACACTTTATTTCACGTTGCTCCAGTTCACTCAGCTGTAGAAATGAGTTGCGACGTCACTGGTGTCAAGCTGTATCGGCCCCTTTGCCTTTCCCTTGGATAACACTGGTGGCGTGGAGAGAGGAGGCCGGTATGCATGGGCGACTGCTGGTCTTCCATAAACAACCTGGCCCGGACTTGTGCCTGGGAGGGTAACGTTCTAGGTGCAATCCCATGGTCTGTGTCGTGACCGAAGGGGGTCTCACAGTTAAATGAAGCAAACCGATACATTAAGATATATGGTTTATAGCAACCGATGGGGTTGGGGAGAGAAAAGTAAACTTCACAAGGGATTTCAGTGTTTTCTACTTTCTGTCATGTGACCGCTGATAATGACTGAAAAATCGCAACATGTATGGGTGTGTGGAAAAAGAGTTTGCTTTGGAACCACGTATTTTGTGGCACGGAACGACACCTGGGATAAATGTTTTCTATCAGACCTAAACGCGTTCTTAAAGAATGGAAGACGAAATTGTTTAAATCACAGGTGCAAAAACTCGAATATATTAATAGAATGACGGCTAGGTTATCGTTGATCATAGGTCTACTCCACTAGACGATGACCTAGGTTTAAACGATCACAATAGCAACAAGAACGACGATACTGGTTTCATATTTTTGCACAAGGCCAGCAATTTCGGATGAGGGGTAAGTCGATTATATTAACCGGCTAGAATATCGTTGATCATAAGTCTACTCCACTAGACGATGACCTAGGTTTAAACGATCACGATAGCAACAACAAGAACGACAATACTAGTTTCATATTTTTGCACAAGGCCAGCAATTTCGGAGGAAAGCTAAGTCGATTACATTGACTCAAGTGTTCAACTTGTACACATTTTATCAACCCCGAAAGGACAAAAAGCAAAGTTGCTATCGGCGGAATTTGAAATCAGAAATTAAGAAGGACGAAACGCCGCTAATAATTTTTTCCGGCTCGGTTACGAGTCTGCCAGCTCGGCGCCTTAACAAGAACGACGATATCGTTAAGGATTTCTTACACTAGAGCAAAATGAAACATTTCAACGGAGGGTTATGGTCAAATGAATCATGTGAACGTACATTATGTTCGTAAATCTTGTTGTTGCTCTTTGGCCCTGGGTCAACTCCAATGGGGTAGAACTTTAATCAAAGCTATTCTCGACATATTTATTTCAGTCAATAAACCTATCATCCATTTATATAATTTCATTTTCCAATCTCTGAAACTGCGGCCGGTGAAATGAGTGATATTCAGTAAGTATTTCTTGTGAGTAGAATCATGTTGAGAGAACCTGTATGGAAGACCGTCGTATATAGGTGCAAATGTGTGTGTGTTTGTTTGTGTGCGTGAGCACATCATTGTCGATAATTCATTCACACAAGAGCATATAATTTAACGTTACCACATAACTTTTAGGAATAATGTTACATCAAAACGAAACATGTACTTTAGGTACACGATTTACATAAATCTGATACGGACATAATATATTCTCGTCTATTATAATTCAGTTTGCTTTTCGTTAAATTAATGTAAAATTTTTTTGGATGTTACATATATGTTTGTGATTTTACATGAAGATTACAACTATCACGAAATTGGTACCTCACATGATGGGATTAACAAAACCTTTATTACAAAGCTTAAATTATATCAAGTTCTGATCATCTTCTGCTTTTCAAAGTGACCTGTACACCGTTAGTGTACTTCTGCAAGAATCAATGAAGCCATTATGAAAGCAGTAAAGAATTTTATCTTCAGGTTCCATTGTCATACTGACTGTATTAACCACCGTGTTGAAGCAACTACCTAGCACGTGAACAATAACTCATCTGCAATCTGGAAGATTGTGTAATTTCCATTAAGCAAATATACTTAATTAATAAAAGAAATATTTGAAAAGCAGGTTGATATTTGCCACCTGTATAAAACGTGGACTGCAGATACTTGAGAAAACTGCCATATTTCATGTAAAGTGAAAGGATGTGATTACATTTAGCATCATATTGCTCCTGTACACCAGACAAAGCCAGTCAACTGTTGAAAACAGAAAGAAGACTAAATGTGAACCCGACTGAATATTATCGGAACATCCGTCTAGAAAGAATCCAAAGTCAATGAAAGCATTGATTGAAAGTATTAAATTGGTTTGGTGTATAGAAATAATAAGTTTTACTTCTAAACTGAGTAAATGCTTCATTGGTTAGCTGCTGTGCTGTAGACAAAACGAAAATAAACGAAATATCGAGAAAAAGATTTGTGTTTAATTTGTAACTGTTCATTTAGTCTTCTTCGATAAATAGTATTGTAATATGTACAATGGAATGTTTTTCTAAAATTTACGTATTTTTCATACTGTATGGTGAATTACAGTCAATAATCTATCTATCTATCTATCTATCTATCTATCTATCTATCTATCTATCTATCTATCTATCTATCTATCTATCTATCTATCTATCTATCTATCTATCTATCTATCTATCTATCTATCTATCTATCTATCTACCTATCCATTTATCTATCTATCTATCTATCTATCTATCTATCTATCTAACTATCTAACTATCTATCTATCTATCTACCTACCTACCTATCTATCTGTCTATCTATCTATCTATCTATCTATCTATCTATCTATCTATCTATCTATCTATCTATCTATCTATCTATCTATCTATCTGTCTATGTGCGTGTATGTGTATACATATATGTATATATTTATGGACGTAAGTGTGTGTATGTATTTCTATATTCGTTTTCTTCACTTACGCTATGTCCAATTTGTCTGCATTCAAATTTATTGTCTGTATTTCTCCCGATTAGCTTTGTCTTTTATAACTTCAGAACCGATAAAATCAACGCCAGAAACAAACCAAAATGTTTTCAGTCGACTATATCTCTCCTTAAAATATTTCTAACCGAACAAAAGTGTGTAATCTTACTTCAATACTGAATAACAGTGTTTCAAATACATATATGACTACACATAAGAAAGTAGCCCCTAGGAGAAGGTAGTTCTATGCTTTTGGATAAATCCAGGCGGCAGTATATTTCTTGACATTGTTCCCCTCAGCACAATACAGTATTCTGTAGCACCAGTCATATTTCTTCGAATATTCATATTTTAAAACTCCTGGCCACTTGTGTATTGTGTTTTATAATTTTTTTCCAGTCTATTCTACTGCGTGCCTCATATAATAAATGGTTTTCTATCACCTGCACCTAAATCCTTGGAGCTAATCAGTCTTGCTACATCTAGGACTACTACATGAACCATCCATGCATTGTTATATCTTTTAGAATTATCACTGCCGGCAGTTTTCTAATTCCCTTTTGCAGATAATTTTAAATATTAAAACTATTAAAAGTAAAATATGGTCTTTAAGAATTTTTAATTATTTCATATGAAATAATGACAGATTGAGAGAGATAGCGGCAGATAGACAGAGAGATAAAGAGAGAGTGAGGGAGAAAGAGAAAGATAGGAAGAGTGAGTAAGAGAGAGAGAGAGAGAGAGAGAAAGAGTAAAATGTAATACAGACATTAACAAATTTTCTCCTTTGCAAAGAATAACAATCAGATAACGGATAATTTCTCTCGTACACTTTTATAGCCTGCAGAAGCTTCATATAATTTCTATTCCATGCAAATTCTTCCACATATTCGCTTCCACCATTTAAAAAAAATATTTTTCGTGTTAATCACGGAACAATTTTTTTGAAATCTAAATCACAATTTAACAATATGTTGCTTTTCTTTTATCGAAACTGTTATGACTCCACTCTTTATCCTTTTTTCTTTTATTTGGCTTTATTTCCTCTGAGCTCTTTTGTGGTCTCTATTTTAGGTTCGACTGGCTTTCCTTCTACATAACATTCGTTTTTAGTTTTCAGTTCTGATTTCACTATCACGAAATTCCATTTCTTTCCTAACAAAAATTCTAGCATATTACGCTTCTCTTTTAATAATACAGTATTGTTTCATGATCTCTCTGCCTTCTCTGCAGTATCTATTTCTTGCCACTACCATTTTATCTTAGTTGCTATTTCCTTTTATAATTTTCAACCGTAATTCACCTAATCACTAAATATTTCCTTATTAATAATTTACAATCTGTAACTACCATTAAATTTCTAGAATTTCAATTTCCATATTGCTTTACCTTATTTTATTTGTAACAGTAGATGAAGGCATTCACACTCACAAGATCCTGGGTTGGGCCTACTACATGCCAAGAGCGGGTGCAATTTACTATAACCTCGATTTGAGCCAAGCTTTTTGAATTCAATTGGGTAGATGGAAACTATATGATAATCCTGTCGAATGCAATCTGAAGACTTGCGTAACATTCATGAAGCAACTAAACCGAATTTATCAAAAATACATTTGAAAAGCAAATTGATATTTTCCACCAGTATAAAACGTGGAAATACATCCTTAACATATTTTGTGTAATGCCTATTTAGGCTGATAATTACCTTAAAGCTTCACTTGTTTGTGAAATGTTCAGCCGTTTACACCTTAATTTGACGAGTAGATGTAATAGTCCAGCTGACCGATTTGTCTAGTAGCTGGATACTCATCATAGAAATGACGGAGGAACCAATATACATAAAGCGTTATATTTCATGTGCTTTCTTAGCAACCAGCTGCCCTGAAACCCTTTATTCTACTCTTCTCATACTTTACGATCTCATACACTATAATCATTTGCCAGCTATAAAAGGGATTTACTCAATAGGCAGTGAATTGACTGAGCTGTTAGAATCTCATTCGAATGACACATGGTATTTGTTCTGATTCTCTGCACTCTAACTTCATATTCCATTGAGGTCAACTTTTCGTTTCATTCTTTTGTAGTCGATTACAAAGTACCAATCCTGGTCTTTGGATTAGCGGAAGTGCAAGAACGTCGGAGCAGATGTCTCACAGTATTTGCTCAGGCTCCCTGCTTTCTGAATAAAATTCTGCCTAGTTGCCAAAACAAATAGTTCCCTCGCCAACCTGTGAGTCTAGTGTGGCATGTAAAATTAATCCCTGAAACAAGGATCAGCAGCAAATATATGGTACATGGTGAAATCGAGAGGAATCACTCTATGAGGAGAGACAAGTGCCATGGGAAACTGATAAATATAAATCCCTTAAGTTATTATCTGTAGCACTATCTAAACAATGCCTGTTATAGCACATATATTGCCTACGTTTAATAATTCGCTTATATCCGGCGAATAATCAAAACAATCTTGAAAGCAGGATAGAATACAATAGGAATTCTGCCCCATTCGAGCCACTTATTGCTACCGAGCCGCATCCCTCAATTAATCTCGTTTATGCTCATGCACATTCTTTAGTTACTTCTATCAACAATGTTGTTATCATTCTTGTAGTTGAGCTCATAGTGAAAAGTATCGAGCAGAACATCAAAAGATGGTGGTGATTCAGCTATGTCCTACAGTTCAAACTTTTAGGCATATTGTAATTAAGATTTCATTCTTAAGTTAGCAAGGTGATGTATGGTGAAGATTTGACTTGTATTTCTTGCAGGCGAAGAGTATGTGTTGAGTATATCTTACTAGCTGTCTTTCGTACATACAAACACATACGTACGCACACTCACAGATATACACATACATGCGCCTTCACTATATATATATAATATATATATATATATATATATATAATATATATATATATATATTATATATATATATATATATATCAGATAAGTAAGAGGATGAAGAATCAAGGACTGGGCTGATATGTTACTCTATGAAACACACTTCAGTTATATCAGTGGTGTAGACTTAAAGTTCTTGCAAAAGTGGACTGGTGTATCATTCCTAAAGTATAGATAACAAAAAGCTCATACCGAATAATAATAAATGTGCGATGAGGTCTAGTAATATTGTAGGTGTATGAAGTAGCACTGATTTTGAAAGATCCGTAATACTAAATCATGTTATTCTCATCAGTAGACTTTAACAAATAGCTTTGCAGAGAAAAGTGTTTATAAATATATATGAATTCAATAGGAAAAGAGCGATAAGAAGTTTAGGGCTGGAATAAAGAGAGACATATAAAGGGAAATATACAATAAAGTGAGAAGGGTGGGGTTGCCGAGGTGAGGTTGATAGTCAAAAGAGGCCAGTAAAGGCTACCAATGAAAACGTAAACGTTAAAATTGGCTATCAAACTAAAAGATAGGGAAATAGGCGAGGAAACTATATCAAAGTGAGGTGGTATTTAGCGAAAAAAGAATTAGCATTAGAAAGAAAATGGTAGTGAGCAGCCGATATAGGATCGCAAGAAGAAGCATAGTACATAATAAATCACAGTCGGCCCCCAGAGGAGATAGGAAAAGACGAAAATAAAGATAGAAATTATAGACAAGATGTTTATGTGGTACGAAGAACATCGCAGTGTGTGTCAGTCGCGTTGAAAACAAAGGTCAGTATAATGGAGTGGGGAGCAGATGTAAGGAAGTGTTGATAAGAGAGGGAGAAGGGCAAACATCGATGGATGGATTCTAAATACGAGAAATGCCTTAATCTAATTCAGCGATTCAAGGAATGCTGTTGTTAAGGAGGAAGTATTAAATTGAATGTATTTTAGTGAAGGACAGAGCGGAAAGGAAGGGTTAATTAATTCAGTCATAACATGCAATTTTCCATTTGAATTCATTCCTTACATCAAATTTTGTTTATCTATCTGTTCTACTTCCATTCTGATTCGATGAAGATCGTTATTATAGCTGATTTCCTACTTTAGTCCTACTTAACACTGACTAAGCAGCTGGAGTTTCAGATTTATCTAAGCACCACCTGGTGAGTGTCTGTACTACGCTTATATTAGCATCCTTAAACACATTATATTTAATTTATTTTTGATAAATATAAATTTAACAGTTAACAGTTTAATTTAAATTTGCGCTCTAATTATTTTTGTTAGCTATTTCAATAAAATGTTAATAGCGGAGGAGATGATGTTTTCTCAGTTTTCACGTGTTTTCAAAAATTGGTGAAATAATTTCTGTTGACGTACAGCTCACTTCAAACCTGAAAGAATTCCTCTCAAAACATGGGTATGATGCTCTCCCACTACTATTAGTCATCAGAGATGCACATATTGTCAGCCACCAAGAGACATGCTTGACTGGCTAGGATCAAACTGAGAAGCATGTCTGTGGTATTGAACAGAATATTTGCGTAGCGCACCTTTTATACCATGTAAGACAATGTACATGATAACACTTCCAATCAGTTAAGATCAGAAGCCATGAGATCCAGTGCCTGGTACTGCACCAGGGTATTTATTATTAATATTATTATTATCATTATTATTATTATTATTATTATTATTATTATTATTATTATTATTATTATTATTATTATTGGCAGACACGTTAACGCGCCGGGTGAAATGCTTAGCGGTATTTCATCTGTCGTTACGTTCTGAGTTCAAATTCCGCCGAGGTCGACTTTGCCTTTCATCCTTTCGGGGTCGATAAATTAAGTACCAGTTTCGCACTGGGGTCGATGTAATCGACTTAATCCGTTTGTCTGTCCTTGTTTGTCTCCTCTATGTTTAGCCCCTTGTGGGTAATAAGGAAACAATATTATTATTATTATATTATTATTATTATTATTATTATTATTATTATTATTATTATTATTATTATTATTATTACCTCTGCCTTAGTGAAGGCGGAGTTACTGTTTTCAGTCATGCGTGTCTGTTCGTTTGTTTGTCCTTGGACATGATATCTCAAGAACCGCAGGAAGGATTTGGATGAAATTTTCAGGGATGTTTGACCTCGTGACTGGCACGTACTCATTAAATTTTGGGATCGATCCAATACTGGACGAGGATTCCGGATTATTTGTTATATTTACTTTACATGATTACGATCTTGCATTGACTTTCAAGTCTTTTTTCTGATTATATCCTTTGAAAGCACGCTTATGATTTCCACGTAAGTTATGGCAGAGTTGCTGTTTCCAGAGTTTTATTTTCGATTCTCTATTATTAATTTTACTTGCGTCTCTGTCTTAGTAGAAACTGATGGATAAAGAAATCAAACTACATAAACAAACGGCAGCAAAACCGTTCAGAAATTAAATAACACTAACATATTCACTAACAATAATAAATATCATTTATCCTCGACAACTTTTAGTTTTACCAATTTTGAATATATCGCTCCAGTTCAAAAAAAATTCTTACATACTTGACTATTGCATTTCTAGCTATGACTTGAAGGAAGCTTTACTTCTTGGACTCACGTTTTTGTGTGCAACAATGTTGTTAAACCTACGTTAATAGCACCGTATGCAGGCCCTTTCTGTTTTCTTTTGGATAAATTTTTCCCTTTAGACCTTAATGGTCATAAAGACACTATATCAGTGAATAGACTAAAAAAGGCCTTCATAGAGAAAATTATCACTGTTTCCCTTGCAGACGACATGCACATAGCATTACAAATACAGCCCTCACACCCACCTTCACATTCCATGACTACCATTGGGATCGATCTGGTACCGGACAAGGTTTCTGGATTATTTTTCCGGTTTTTTACTTAATTTTTGGGAACGGTCGGGTTCATTTTTAGTATTCTCGTTTGTGAGAGCAGTCGAGTTTATTTCAGATATTCTCATTTTAAAAATCATCGGCTAATCGTCGAGAGGACGTTGGTGGAGGTTTTCGCTCTCTGAGTACTCTTCTTCTTATTACCTCCGCCTTAGCGAAGGCGGCGGTATTGTTTTCAGTCGTGTTTGTTTGTTTGTCCGTGGACAAGACATCTCAAGAACCGCTGGATGGATTCGGATGAAACTTTCAGGTATATTTGACCTTGTGACTGACACAAACTGATTAGACTGTGGAATCTATCCGGTACCGAACAAGGATTCTGGATTATTTGTTATATTTACTTTACTTTACATGATTACGATCTTACGTTGACTTTTAAGTCTTTCTCAATTATCTCCCTTTAGGCTGTTTCTAGAGTTTTATTTTCGTTTCTCTATTATTAATTTTAATCGCGTCTCTATCTTAGTAAAAACTGGTGGATAAATAAATCAAACTACATAAACAAACGGCAGCAACACCGTTCAGAAATTAAATAGCATTGACATATTTTTACTATATACATATATATATATATATATATATATATATATATATATACTAGCAGTATCGCCCGGCGTTGCTCAGGTTTGTAAGGGAAATAACTATAAAGCCTTTTTAGAGAGTTATAGCCAAAAAATAGCAAACAAATGGAAAAAAAATGATCGTAAATTTTTTTTTGAGAGTAAAAAAAGGTTGAGTTGCGTCCCCTAGACAGTCTGTGGTTTGTTTTTTTTGATTCTCGACCCCATGTCGAATTTATCGATTTTTTTCAGAACTGGGGGAACTTTTCAAAATTTTCGCTGCGTTAGTTTCGAATTATGACATTGGGCTATGTGTGTGTCAAGTTTCATCAGAATCGGTTGAAAGCCGTGGTCAGGGTGAGGGTACGAGAAAACAGACACACAGAAACACGCACAGACAAACTGCCGTTTATATAGAGATATATATTATATATATATATATATATATTATATATATTATATTATATTATATTATATTATATTATACATATATATTAACACTTTATATTATACTTACATATATACATACATCTATACATCGATCTTAAACAACAGGAATACTAAAGGAATACTAAGAAAAGAGAAAACCAAAAACGTCTCATGCTATTCTTTTAAGAATTCCTGAGTAGAACTTGTTACCTCCGCCTTTGAAACTATTTTGACTGGTGAATTTGTCAACTTTGGCTTGTATTAGATAACAATAAACTATTCATTACTGTCTCTATATTTTCTACAGCCACCTTCACATTCTATGACTACCATTGGGATTGATCAGGTATTGGACAAGGATTCTGAATTATTTTTCCGTTTTGTTAAGCTTAATTTTTGAGAGCTGATGCGTTCATTTTTAATATTCTCGTTTGTGAGAGCCGTCGAGTTTATTTCAGATATTCTCATTTTAACAGTCACCTCTGGCTAATCGTTGAGAAGACGTTAGTATTGGCTTGGCGGAAGTTTTCGTTTTCTTCTTCTTCTTCTTCTTCTTCTTCTTCTTCTTCTTCTTCTTCTTCTTCTTCTTCTTCTTCTTCTTCTTCTTCTTCTTCTTCTTCTTCTTCTTCTTCTCTGAGTGCGTTGTGGGAATTACATTTCTTTGATTGATCCAAATTGACCGGCTTATGCGGACGACGTCACCGTAATAGTGTCAGACATGTCGGAAATCTAGATGATAAGACTAACAGAGGAGCCTATGGATAATTTAAAGAAATCCCTGGCCTGGCAGTGTAACCGGGTATCTCTTCCAGTTCGAGATAAGTTCTACAGGCATGGAAGTGCAGGCAGGCGGATCTGGCCGAGATGCGCGTAGGGTGATAAAACTGTTCTGCATGCACTTGATCAGTGTCTGGGCACTGCTGACGTATGGAGCTAAAAGACAAACTTTCTGTAGGAGCTCTACCGGGCATTCTATTTCAATCTCCTTCAGCAATTTGCCTATATCTTGGTTTACTCTTCCTAACGCACCAATTATTATATGCATAAACTTTATAAATGCATTCTCCAAATTCTTCTTATTTGAAACTTTAAGGGATTGTATTGTTTTTGTTTTTCTTCTTCATCCTTTACGATCCTGGAATCAAACGAACATGATGGGTCGATATTATTATTATTACTATCATTATTATTATCATTATTATTATTATTATTATTATTATTATGATTATTATTATTATTATTATTATTATTATTATTATTATTATATTATTATTATTATTATTATTATTATTATTATTATTATTATTATTTCATACTTAGAAGCAACTATTTTTATCATATTTAGGTTTGTCTGCAAATAATAAAACCTTTCCGTTTCTTTTGGTCTGAAATGAATATAGATAAAATTTAGTGATATGATCATTTCTCATCCTGTTCAGCTTAAGTCATCAGTATTAGATTAAATATTTCTTGACTGAAAGGAAAAATATACATCATTCATACAGTCATACATTCATACGTATTTTCAGACACACAATATATATATATATATATATATATATATATATATATATATATTAATCGAACTTCATATATCATACCTCGTGGTGTTTCCTGATATTCTATACAAGTATGTCAGTCATATGTGTTAACAACACACATACATGTACATGTAACCTTGTGTGTGTGTGTGTGTTTGTTTGTGTATGTGCGTGTGTATGTGTGTGTGTTTCATGAAATTCTGATATAAATGGCAATGGAATCTTCCTACTTCTTACTCAACATCTAAGTACAAACATAGGTATTATACAAGCCTGCAGATATTTCGAAGATTCTTAGTCAAAAGCGTAATAGCAATTTTCAGGTTTGCTGCAAGCTAAAGCTATATTCTTAATTTCTTCTCCGGATCTATACCAATGAGAAAGTATGAATAATCGAATTGTAAGTCAATTAGCCTGCTGCTTACGTGCCAAAGGTAGTTAATTCTCAATTGTTCTTTCAATCAGTTTGATATTAAGTTATAATAGAAAGGCAGATAATTTCCTACTGCCGAGAGCACGTTTGCTGTATATTTAACAGTACTGTATTCATGTAGGTTACATTAGTGGTTTCACATTTTTGAAAAAATATATATATTGCGGCAAAATTTCTACTATAAAGAACACATTTCAGATCAAGATGACTATCAGAAAAATCTGCGTTGAATTATGTCGAATCAATAGACCTGCAGTTATTGAGAATCAGCCAAGTCCATCAGACATTCACAAAATTTTAGCTTAATATTCGTTGAATCCTGAGAAATGAATGAAAGAGCGGATGAATGTATGTGATACGATAGCTGAGGAAAAGTCCTCACATGCCTTAAGAGAAAATAATACAGATATTTGACAGCAGAGTTGAATTCTAGTGAGGCAATTAACAGTCGTCTTTCCGTATACTTCTGTAATCTTTATAGTCAACAGTTGGTGAGCGGTTATTACTAAAATATGTTCTTCATGTTGAAACATGAAGCAATACCTAATATCTTTATATATAAAAGTCAAGTTGTGTGTCTGTCTCCTACGATTTAGATTCCTAACTACTCCCACATTTTGCGGTGCAGTTTAACCAAAAGCGGGTATCTTATAGTCGTGATTCATATCGAGCCCTTCTGGGTATCAGCGCGCGTCTACGATGAGTCTGCGATTTTAAAAAAAAATTACCATCATTTTTTTCCATTTTAATGCATTTTTTCGCTATTATATAAGGGAAGTAACTCTCTAAAAATGTCTACGATGAGTCAACGATTTAAAAAAAATTACCATCATTTTTTTCCATTTTAATGCATTTTTTCGCTATTATATAAGGGAAGTAACTCTCTAAAAATATCTACGATGAGTCAACGATTTAAAAAAAAATTTACCATCATTTCTTTTCCATTTTTAATGCATCTCTTTGCTATTTTTTGGCTATAACTCTCTAAAAATGATTATATAGTTATTTCCCTTAAAAACCCGAGCAACGCCGGGCGATACTGCTAGCATTTATATAAAACTCGAATAATTTACCAAACTTAAAAAAAAGATATGCTAAAAAAAGAACCAAAAAATAAAACATAAGTAATAAAATAAACGAAATATTATGATTACTTGAATATTTCAAACAAATGTTCGTATATGAAAAAGAAAAGATAAAACTAAAACAAAAACTAAATTAATTAACAGTTTGCTAAGCTTTGCAATATATATTCACATCTGTTACTGATTAGTCTAATGCTTCCAGTCAGTGGCGATATCTCAGCTGCAATAATAAGGATTTATTTTGTCTAGAATAGACACAAAGTTAATAATCGTAACGGTAGATCATAGCCATCGATAGACTCAAAATTATGTCTGTCTATCTATCTATCTATCTATCTATCTATCTATCTATCTATCTATCTATCTATCTATCTATCTATCTATCTATCTATCTGTCTGTCTGTCTGTCTGTCTATTTATCTATCTATCTATCTATCTATCTATCTATCTATCTATCTATCTATCTATCTATCTATCTATCTATCTATCTATCTGTCTGTCCGTCTGTCTGCCTGTCAGTATGTCTATCTATCTATCTATCTATCTACCTATCTATCTATCTATCTATCTATCTATCTATCTATCTATCTATCTATCTATCTATCTGTCTATCATACACAGAACATACTTCTAATTATGTGAGTGAGCTTGTGGGTGTGCGTGCGTATCTGTCTGTGTGTGTGAATACGAGTATGTGTGTGTGTGTGTGTGTGTGTGTGTGTGTGTGTGTTTATGTGTGTGTGTGTGCTCGCATGCGTGTGTGCTATCAAGTCTGCAAAGATGAAATACTCTAGAGCAACAAAACGACAGCAATGCATTGAGTTTTCGTTGTTTACTGACTTAAATATATATACTATAATTTCAGCTCTGGCAGAAACAATCAAGGAAACGCAGGAAAAAAAAATTTGACTACAAAATCTATACATTTCTAGATGTTTTTGTAGGAGTTTTAAAGAAGAGCATTACACGTTCAGTGAATATATATATATGTGTGTGTGTGTGTTGTGTGTGTGTGTGTGTGTTTATGTGTGTGTGTGTGCTCGCATGCGTGTGTGCTATCAAGTCTGCAAAGATGAAATACTCTAGAGCAACAAAACGACAGCAATGCATTGAGTTTTCGTTGTTTACTGACTTAAATATATATACTATAATTTCAGCTCT